>NC_090258.1:44361021-44446021 GCF_037325665.1 Littorina saxatilis | reverse complement strand
GGTTTGGACCTGACACAGTGTTAGTCAAACACATCAGCTTGTGGTATTCTATGAGTTCATTCCGGCCGAGTCAGTACATTGTACTAATACAACTATCTTCACTCGGTCCATTCCTAGTCATTTGTATCTTCAATCAGTCCATTCGTAGTCAGTACTATTTTCACTCAGTCCATTCCTAGTCAGTATTCTTTCCACACGAAGGCGTCCACGCTCTGGTCAGCTTCTCCAGCGACAGGGTTGTCAAAACTCGGCCTTGACCCTGTCGACCCGCGGTCCGATCCTGACCTCAGTGACCTCGAGTCAGTCAACATGTCAGGCTCATCCTGGTCGCTAAGCACGAACGCCGTGTCGCTGGTCTCCACTGTGTAGCTGAACGCTCGCAGGTACACGTGTTGAATCTTCTTCCTGTGTCGGAGAATGACGGCCGCGGCGATGAGCACGACGATGAGAGCGATGATGGTGACGGAGGTTGCTATGATGATGGTCTGCGTCTCGGAGGAGGAGTCGGCGACTGAGGGCATCCTGTTCTGTGAGCCGCCGTAGCGCGGCGTATCAGTGGGAGGGTCTGTGGTGGGAATGGTGTCAGACGTGGGATGCCCCACGGAGACTCTCTCTGAGGCTGCGGTTGTCGGTGGGAGGGTCTTTGGTTCTGTTGACGCTGGCCTGGTCGGAGTGTTGGAGGTGGTTGATGTGGCCCTGCTGCTGAAGACAGAAAATAGATATAAACATGAGTTAGATATTTTAATGGTTTATGAGTATGTGCAAGCTTCTTAACACATTTTGTTGTTCTTTGAACAAGCTAAAACTTGATGGCTGTTCAGTAGGCTGTAAATGTCAAGTGATCATTTGTCAAGATATGCTTTTGTGTTGCTGGAAAAGTAAGTCAGAAGTACAGTGTTGTTCCCAGACACAGAAGACAATAGCCTGAATAGGTCAGTTGGATCTGGATTCAAAACATACATCAGTCAAAATGTCCTAGCCGGAAACAATTGTATCAAAACTATCAGACATTCCACAGATCTGGGGTCAGAAGAATGTATCGGATAAAAAAAAAAGTGTGCGTGTATGTCCGAAGACCGAGGCCTAGGAACAACACAAAGTACAGCTCTGGTGCTCACACACACACAATCATGTACACACAGAGTGACTCTCTCTCTCTCTCTCTCTCTCTCTCTCTCTCTCTCTCTCTCTCTCTCTCTCTCTCTCTCTCTCTCTCTCTCTCTCTCTCTCCCTCCCTCTGCTCTACCTCTGCTCTACCTCCCCCCCCCACCCCCCTTCATCGCTAATTACCTTGTACTTGTTGATGCAACAGGAGTAGTTGTTGCCTTGGTCGTAGTTGGCGTCTTGCTGGCTGATGTTTGACCTTTGCCCTTTGACCTGTCACCTGAGTCGTTGATAGAGTTGTCGGCCGTTGTCATGGTAACGCTGGGTGGACTCTGACTGGTTGAGGTTCGACCTTTGTCTCTGGACGAGTGGTCGCCTGTGTCGTTGGCAGAGTCATCGACAGTTGATGTTGATCCTACAGTGCTGGTTTTCGTTGGAGATGACGTGGTGGTGGTGGTGGAAGTTGGAGTGGTGGGTGAGATTGTTGTGGTCGTGGTGGCTGGAGCTGTTCTTTGCTGTGAGACAGAAAACACACCTGTACATTTTGTATAATCTTTTGTGGTGCAATCACTGGTGTCTAGGTGCTGAGAAAAGGTTTGCTGTAATGGACACTGACACACACACTGACAGATGCATACACACACGCACACACACTGACACACACAGTGACACATGCACACACACTGACACACACACTGACACATGCATACACATACTGACACACACTGACACACATAGTGACACATGCATACACACACACACTGACACATGCATACACACACACACACACTGACACACACTGACACACGCACACACACACACACACTGACACACACACTGACACATGCATACACACACACACACTGACACATGCATACACACACTGACACATGCATACACACACACACACACTGACACACGCACACACACACACACACTGACACATGCACGCACACACACACTGACACACAGTGACACATGCATGCACGCACACACACACACACACACACACACACACACACACACACACACACACACACACACACACACACACACACACACACACACAAAAAGAGTACCAAAACAAACAATACATTGAAATGAAATTGAAAGAGATGGGTTTAGGAGGATAGGGGAGTTACAGACAACACAGCAAGGCGCTTTAAGTGTGAGTTTAAATGCCTTTTTTTTAACTAAAACTTACGCTGGTTGTTTTTGATGCTGTACTGGAGCTTGTCTTGAAGCCTTCTGTACTTGTGACTTTGGCACGTGTCATTGGGGTGGATGCTTTCATGGTAGATGTGGTTGTTGTGGTGGTGGTGGTGGGCTCTGTTGTTGTAGTGGTGGTGGTGGTGGGCTCTGTTGTTGTAGTGGTGGTGGTGGTGGTGGTGGGCTCTGTTGTTGCGGTGGTGGTGGTTGGCTGTGCTGTTATCGTTGTTGTAGATGTGGAAGACTGTGTAGTGGTAGGGTTCAATTTTGTGGACATCACTGAAGGGGTGGTTGTGCTTGATTTCACAGAGGTGATGGCAGAAGGGGGTGTCACTGAAGGTGATTTTGTTGTACTGCTAACCTCTTTGGTTTCACTTTCTTTTGTTTGAGCAGCTGATGTCGCCTTGGTGGTGGAAATAGTGCTACTTTCTGTGGATTTACTTGTTACAACATTTGTATCTCTCTCACCTGTTGTTGCAATAGTGTCAGTTTTAGAAGAATCAGAATTACTGACAAAGGAAATCGTTGAAGTTTCAAAAGTATCCACAGCAGAGTCAGTTATATCTCCGGATGCAAAATCCTCGCTGGATTCTGTTGTGACGTCTCCTGATCCTGTAAGTTCCATGTCCGTCGTGCTCAACGTTGTTGTAGTGGTGGTGGTGGTGGAAGTTGTCCAGAAGAAGACGTGGAAAGGGAGATCAGCGATGACCTGTCCAGCTAAGTGCATAGGCATGGCGCAAACCACCTGTTCCGCGTCATCGAACGCATCGCGCGCTCGCTTCATCCAGTCGTGAAGCCACAGCAAGTCGGGGTCACAGATCCAAATATTCCCCGCAAGCTTGATCTTCTTGATGTTGGGGAAGTATCGGGGGAGGTCCGTCTCCAGATTCTGAATCTGGTTGTCTCTCAGGTCAAGCTGTTCCAGGTTGTAAAACGACTTGAGCGTCTCGTTGGAGGTGAGAATGTTTCTGGCCAGAGACGGGCTGGAACGGAGGTTGAGAGATTTGAGGAAAGGGACGTCGCGGAAAAAGTTTCCCTTCATGAACGGCTCGGTGTCGTGGATGTAGGAAAGGTCAAGGTTGTGCAGGGCGTGCAGTCCCGCGAGGATTCTCATCTCCACGTGAGTGACGGGATTGCGGCCAAGTTCAAGGTCAGTCAGGTTTCTCAACCCGGCCAGCGATTTGTCCTTGAGTTCAGCGATAGCGTTGCTGCTCAGATACAGTTTCTGCAAGTTTCCGAGGCGAGCGAAAGTGAACTCAGCCATGTTTTCAATCTTATTTCCGCGCAATGAAAGCAGCTTCACTTTGGAGTTTGGGGGGAAGTCTGTGTCGGCAACTTGAGTGATTTGGTTTTTCTCGACACAGACGGTGTTGACTGTCGATGGAATGGGTGACGGGAAGGACTTCAGCTGGTTTCCGTTCAACCAAATCTGCTGCAGGTGGGCGATAGGCATGAACGCCCCAGGTTCAATTTCAGCAATCTTATTCTCGTCCAGAATGACGATTCCTAGGAATCTCGTCTGCGTGAAGGTGTCCTTAGTGATTTTAGTGATGTTGTTGCCACTGAGCTGCAGGTAGCGTATCGCCCATGGCAACCCCGTGGGAACGTTGCGAAGGTGACATTGACCAAGGTCAAGGTAGGAGAGAAGTTCGTTGTTGGACAAGACGTCGTCCATGTTGTTGAGCGGGTTGTTGCTTATCGACATGTAGGATAACTGTCGCATGGAGTGGAATGTCGTCATCGCGATGTGATGGATCCCGTTCTCCTCCGCCATCAGATAAATGAGGTTTGTCAGCGGCTGCAGCCCTTTCGCCGTCAACTCGCCGAGCTTGTTCCGTGTCAGCACCAGCTTGGTCAAGGTCGGCAGATTGTCGAACGCTCCGTCCACTGTTGTTATCAGGTTGTCTGTCAGGTCCAGAATGCTCATTTTGGGGACGTTGTGAAACATGTCGGCAGTGAGCGTAGTGATGAGGTTCGATCCCAGGTTGATGCGGGTCAGGTTGGGCATGTTGCTGAACGCTCCGTCGGAGATGTGCGAGATGCGGTTGAACCGAAGCATGATCTCTTGCACGTAGGTCAAGTTCTGAAGCTGGACGCCGATGGTTTCAATGTCGTTGGTTTGAAGGTCGATGGAGGTCGTGTCGAAGGGAAAGTCCTCCGGGATTTGTGTGAGTTTTTGTCCGTAGCAGTTGACTGCGTCTGGTGTGCAGGAACAGGGGGAGGGGCAGGCTTGAGAGGGAATGGTGGAGATGTGCAGGAACACAGCTAGTGTGGACAAAAGTAGACAGTTTCTCCACGCCATGGTGGGTTTAGCACTCGGCAGACACGTCACAATCACAAGGGACAGTTAACACACAGATCCCACTTGGTCGTCTCCACTGAATATTGCACAGTAAAATGTCCACAAGTAGCCCGTCTGTTTAGCCCAAATTGACTCATGTGATGTATCCCATGACCATCAACCAGCGAGAATCTAGATCAAGACACTTATCAGCAAGTTTGATATGAGCCAAGAGTGAAGCTAGGTCTCTGCTGAATTAGGCTTGGTGAATAACAAAAAACACAGTCCAAAACACAAACAGATAAACTTCACATTTGATGAAAGTCTCCAATCACATTTTGTCTTTTAGCAGAAGAGAGTTCAACATCAGAGCAACAGTAACTGAAGCTGGAGAAGACAAAAAAACTTCCAGATTTGTTGAAAGTTTTTCACCTATAGAGAACTTTCCTTGTTAAAAACAACAACTACACACGCACAAATCCTACATGAAGATGGTTTTGGAATTTTTTTCCAGTGCCAGAGCTTGTTGTCAAAAAACACAGAACAATAGAAACTCAACACAGCGTTTAACCCTAAACCCTAAAAGTTTCACAGTGCTTAATGTAAACAGACCCCTTGCACAAACAATCCTTGGTGCCACAGCCCTGAAGGTGATGAACCCAAACACTGAAATATAAACACAAACAGTCGCTACACAAACCAAACAAACAGCCTCAACAACCAATCAAACCACTCGATACAAACTGGCGCCAACCACAACTCGAACACTGTTAGCCTTGAGTTCAGCGTTAGTCAGGGCACAAGGTTAGAGGCTGACTGAAGTCCTTCAAATTCAGGAAACGGAGGAAGGTTTTGGAGTGCTCTCCTGCAGTTCTCGGGTCCGTGTCCTGTTTCCATTTGATGTCGCTGTGAATCAGAGGGAGGGTTGGTTGCGGAAAGTATACTGCTGTAGTTAAGTCCCTTTGTATTGAGGCTCTGTGATACATGATGTTTGCATGGTCCAGAATAAGGTTGTGTGTTTGCATTCAGTAAAGACGACTTTCCTCAAATAAGAACGCCAAAGAAATTGTCACAATGACAAGGTGTATACAGTGGAACCTTTCTTTTACGACCTCAACAAATATGAAAAAAATCGGGTCTTTAAATGGGGGTCATTTTACAGAGGCTATGAACATAAAGTCCTTCCTTCCTTCCTTCCTTCCTTTCTTTCTTTCTTTCTTTCTTTCTTTCTTTCTTTCTTTCTTTCTGTCTTTCTTTCTTTCTGTCTTTCTTTCTGTCTTTCTTTCTTTCTTTCTTCCTTCCTTTCTTCCTAGGCTTCCTTCCTTCCTTCCTAGGCTTCCTTCCTTTCTTCCTTCCTTCCTAGGCTTCCTTTCTTCCTTCCTTTCTTTCTTCCTTCCTTCCTTTCTTCCTTCCTTTCTTCCTTCCTTTCTTCCTTCTGATCTTTCTGTCTGGATCCGGTTTGTTTTATTGGAATAAGTGAAGGAGTGAAGTGATGTAGAAGCAGTGCCACAAAGAGAACTGGTTACAAACTGGTGACAAACTGGTGACAAACTGGTGACAAACTGCTGGTGACAAACTGGTGACAAACTGCTGGTGACAAACTGGTGACAAACTGGTGACAAACTGGTGACAAACTGGTGACAAACTGCTGGTGACAAACTGGTGACAAACTGGTTACAAACTGGTGACAAACTGGTTACAAACTGGTTACAAACTGCGTAGTAATACTTTCTCTCTTTCATTCATCTGTTCCTGTGTGCATGAGTTCCTTCCCCTTTTTGCTAGGTTCCTAGAGTTCCTTCCCCTTTTTGCGTGTTTCCCCTCCATTTTCTTTCAAACCCTGTTCGTTCCGTGTTGCGTCTGCTTTCTGTTGTCTTTTGTGTTCTTTTCCTGATGAAGCTTCCAGAAGTGAAAATTCGTAATCGTCTTGTGTCGTCTTTGTATCGGTGAGTACAGTAATCCTTTGTTTTTTAACTTTGTTCCTGTGTGGGTTTTTTTTCTGTCTGCATCCAGTGGTGTTTTTTTAATAATAAGTACAGCCACAGAATGGAGCGGTCTAGAAGCAATGCCATGAAGAAAAGTATTTACAGATTGTGTTGATTCCCATTTCTCTCTTTCATTCATCACTTCCTTGCTTTGTTTCCTCCGTCCAGTTTGTCTTTCTCTCTGTCTCCGTCCAGTTTGTCTTTCTCTCTGTCTCCGTCCAGTTTGTCTTTCTCTCTGTCTCCGTCCAGTTTGTCTTTCTCTCTGTCTCCGTCCAGTTTGTCTTTCTCTCTGTCTCCGTCCAGTTTGTCTTTCTCTCTGTCTCCGTCCAGTTTGTTTTATTGGAGTAAATGGGGTAACAGAAGCAAGAAGTCTAGAAACATTGCAATAAAGAAAACGTTGTTTTTATTTTAATTTCTCTCTTTCGTTCATGCGTTGGTTTCATTCTTTCTTTTCTTCTGTTTGCTGTCTTTCTTTCTGTCTCCATCCATGTTTTTATTGGGGTAAATGCGGTTAGAGAAGCAAGCGTGCTAGAACTAGAAGCCTTTCCATAAAGAGAAGTGTTTACAGCACTGTTTGGTGACAGGATGTTGCCACTCTCACCTCACCCACTTAGCCACCCTGCAGGAAACTCTTCTTGTTCAGTCAGCTTTCTGTCTCCCTCCTCTGCATCTCTGCCTGCTTTTTATATTTAGTCAAGTTTTGACTAAATGTTTTAACATAGAGGGGGGAACTCGAACTCGAACTCGAAAACTTTATTACCGAGGGATGATAGCAGAATCGAGACGAGGGTCGTGGTGTATGTGTGTGTGTGTGTGTATGTAGAGCGATTCAGAGTAAACTACTGGACCGATCTTTATGACATTTTTCATGAGAGTTCCTGGATATGATATCCCCAGACGTTTTTTTCATTTTTTTGATAAATGTCTTTGATGACGTCATATCCGGCTTTTCGTGAAAGTTGAGGCGGCACTGTCACGCCCTCATTTTTCAACCAAATTGGTTGACATTTTGGTCAAGTAATCTTCGACGAAGCCCGGACTTCGGTATTGCATTTCAGCTTGGTGGCTTAAAAATTAATTTATGACTTTGATCATTAAAATTCTGAAAATTGTAATTAAAATTATTTTTTTATAAAATGATCCAAAATTACGTTTATCGTATTCTTCATCATTTTCTGATTCCAAAAACATAAAATATGTTATATTCGGATTAAAAACAAGCTCTGAAAATTAAAAATATAAAAATTATGATTAAAATTAAATTTCCGAAATCGATTTAAAAACAATTTCATCTTATTCCTTGTCCGTTCCTGATTCCAAAAACATATAGATATGATATGTTTGGATTAAAAGCACGTTCAGAGAGTTAAAAAGAATAGAGATATAAAAAAGCGTGCTATCCTCCTCAGCGCAACCGCTACCGCGCTTTTCTGGATTGTTAATTTCACTGCCTTTGCCACGAGCGGTGGACAGACGATGCTACGAGTGTACGGTCTTGCGGAAAAAATGCAATGCGTTCAGTTTCATTTTGTGAGTTCGACAGCTTGACTAAATGTTGTTATTTCGCCTTACGCGACTTGTCTACCTTTCTTTGTGAGATTGTCGTCTGTCTTCAGTTGCTTTGGACTGCTGAAAGAGATTCAGATGCAGGAATGGTTAAGATGTGTGCAGGAACTCAGGCCTGGTACTTTTTCTCTGAATGGCTAAAAGTGTATGTGGTTATTTGTGTCACACTAGTACCCTTCAGAGTCTGGTTCTTTTTACGCTTTCCTGCTGAAGCTACTGGTGAGAAGAGTCAAATCTGTTGTCACACACATGCACACCCACATACACAGTCGCACTCCATTCAGTGTCACCCCTACCCCACCCACCCCTCTCCTCCCCTTTCTCACTATACACACCAACACATACACCCCCCCCTCCCCCTCTCTCTCTCTCTCTCTTTCTCTCTTGCCATCCTCATGAGTTATCTGCATTAGTTAAACATAAGTGCTTCTGACTATGGAAACTCTCCAATGTGCACCTTACCCCTTACTTCTCTTGGTCTCTTTCTGTGTCTCCCTTGTCCCGGTCACCTAGATTTTACAATCCTCTGTACTGTGACCTGCACTTGAGATGTCACCAAAACATCATTTCTAAACTCAACACACTGACACAGCTCACTGACTCCATTCCAAAGTGTCAAAGTGACTCCAAAGTGTCAACCCTGTGACACCACCGCCTTGATGTCGGAAACGGTAGAAGTCATCCAGTCTGCATCTGATAGCCATGTACTTGACTTTTGATTCTGGGCTTCCTGTCCGCCATTTCATGCTCTCTCCCCCCCCCCCCCCCCCCCGCCCCCAACCATACACCATCACTGGCTGCATAAGTGGAAGAGTGTGTGTGGGGGGGGGGGGGGGGGCTACAAACAACAATGATGCAATATGTGGATAGGAGGGGGGGGGGGTGGATTGCAGTATGAGAAAATGCATTGACCAATCGGGAAGGAAAGTATGTGTGAGTGGGGGGGGGGGGGGGGGGGGGTTGTTAAGAAGAATTTATGTGTGAGCAAACGAAAGGAAGGCTTGCAGAAAGTGCAGTGAAAGGAAACGTTTGCAGGACTGAAGGTGGGGGGGGGGGGGGGGGGACATGTGCGAGGGAGGGGGTACTAGTACCATGGAACCCCCATTTCAGACTCACAATTCTGAGAAAACCAGGTTGTGAAAAGTCGAAGTCTTAATGAAGGTAAAGTTAAAGAGAATTAGGAAAGTTTTGTGTGTGTATGAGGGGGGGGGGGGGGGGGGGGCAGGCAGGATCGACTTGCAGAAAAAGGAAATGAAAATGCAGCCAACAGTTAAAAGGGCATGGGGATTGTTGGCACTGGTGGTTGGAAGGCAGGAAGTGTATTGCATTTGTTGCTCTGTGATGCAAACCTTGACTTCACGTAGATCTTTGACCTTCCGGGAAGATGCAGTTGATTGTTACCTCATTGATGACAGTTGATTGTTACCTCATTGATGACAGTTGATTGTTACCTCATTGATGACAGTTGATTGTTACCTCATTGATGACAGTTGATTGTTACCTCATTGATGACAGTTGATTGTTACCTCATTGATGACAGTTTAAAGCCACATTGATTCACACTTGCAGCGGTTTTGGTTCCTGATATGTATCTTGACACAATACATTTTGGGAATAAAGAATTAAGAAAATAATAATAATTAATACAATATGTGATGAACACACCAATATAAAAGTGAACGCTAATTACAAGATGTCAAAAACAAAGGGAAGTAAATATTCTAAATTCACTATATATAGAGCATTTACTTCCCTTTTTTGAGTCACTTGAGAAAAAGTGACTCTATGTAATCGGTCAGTGTTAGTCTGTCCGGCCGGCCGTCCGTAGACACCACCTTAACGTTGGACTTTTCTCGGAAACTATCAAAGCGATCGGGCTCATATTTTGTTTAGTCGTGACCTCCAATGACCTCTACACTTTAACGATGGTTTCGTTGACCTTTGACCTTTTTCAAGGTCACAGGTCAGCGTCAAAGGAAAAATTAGACATTTTATATCTTTGACAAAGTTCATCGGATGTGATTGAAACTTTGTAGGATTATTCTTTACATCAAAGTATTTACATCTGTAGCCTTTTACGAACGTTATCAGAAAAACAAGGGAGATAACTAGCCTTTTCTGTTTGGCAACACACAACTTAACGTTGGGCTTTTCTCGGAAACTATAAAAGTGACCGGGCTCAAATTTTATGTGAACGTGACTCATTGTGTTGTGAATAGCAATTTCTTCCTGTCCATCTGATGCCTCATATGATATTCAGAACTGCGAAAGTGACTCGATCGAGCGTTTGCTCTTCTTGTTTTTTAACATAATACAAGTAGATTAAAAACATAAAATGAAAATATCAACAATGAAATAATCAGGTGCATGGCTTCCTGTGTTAAATCATTCAGTTTGAAGTTAACACATGTTGCACACTGTCTTCCATGACTTGAAGAGAATTGAAGATGGTTTATACTGTTTACACCAACATTAAGGGTTGTTTTGTTTGTGTTTTGTTTTGGCAGATGCTCCTTTAAGATCCGCTACAGCATAAGTGTCTTGTTATGTTTAATCTCATCTGCGTGTTTTTCAGTAAAATCTGAATCTAGATTTTGGTGCAAAATTTCTTTGTGTGCACTTATGCATTCAAGAGAGAAATTGTGCACAGAGAGGGTGTGCACATGTTACAGA
This sequence comes from Littorina saxatilis, assembly GCF_037325665.1. NCBI lineage: Eukaryota > Metazoa > Mollusca > Gastropoda > Littorinimorpha > Littorinidae > Littorina > Littorina saxatilis. The sequence continues at coordinate 44,435,203 of NC_090258.1, read as the reverse complement.
GTTAGCAGTGAGTGTTTCCATCTGTTGTGAATGTGTCTCACATGTTACAGAGTTAGCAGTGAGTGTTTCCATCTGTTGTGAATGTGTCTCACGTGTTACAGAGTTAGCAGTGAGTGTTTCCATCTGTTGTGAATGTGTCTCACGTGTTACAGAGTTAGCAGTGAGTGTTTCCATCTGTTGTGAATGTGTCTCACGTGTTACGGAGTTAGCAGTGAGTGTTTCCATCTGTTGTGAATGTGTCTCACATGTTACGGAGTTAGCAGTGAGTGTTTCCATCTGTTGTGAATGTGTCTCACGTGTTACAGAGTTAGCAGTGAGTGTTTCCATCTGTTGTGAATGTGTCTCACGTGTTACAGAGTTAGCAGTGAGTGTTTCCATCTGTTGTGAATGTGTCTCACGTGTTACAGAGTTAGCAGTGAGTGTTTCCATCTGTTGTGAATGTGTCTCACGTGTTACAGAGTTAGCAGTGAGTGTTTCCATCTGTTGTGAATGTGTCTCACATGTTACAGAGTTAGCAGTGAGTGTTTCCATCTGTTGTGAATGTGTCTCACATGTTACAGAGTTAGCAGTGAGTGTTTCCATCTGTTGTGAATGTGTCTCACGTGTTACGGAGTTAGCAGTGAGTGTTTCCATCTGTTGTGAATGTGTCTCACATGTTACAGAGTTAGCAGTGAGTGTTTCCATCTGTTGTGAATGTGTCTCACATGTTACAGAGTTAGCAGTGAGTGTTTCCATCTGTTGTGAATGTGTCTCACATGTTACAGAGTTAGCAGTGAGTGTTTCCATCTGTTGTGAATGTGTCTCACATGTTACAGAGTTAGCAGTGAGTGTTTCCATCTGTTGTGAATGTGTCTCACGTGTTACGGAGTTAGCAGTGAGTGTTTCCATCTGTTGTGAATGTGTCTCACATGTTACAGAGTTAGCAGTGAGTGTTTCCATCTGTTGTGAATGTGTCTCACGTGTTACGGAGTTAGCAGTGAGTGTTTCCATCTGTTGTGAATGTGTCTCACATGTTACAGAGTTAGCAGTGAGTGTTTCCATCTGTTGTGAATGTGTCTCACGTGTTACAGAGTTAGCAGTGAGTGTTTCCATCTGTTGTGAATGTGTCTCACGTGTTACAGAGTTAGCAGTGAGTGTTTCCATCTGTTGTGAATGTGTCTCACGTGTTACGGAGTTAGCAGTGAGTGTTTCCATCTGTTGTGAATGTGTCTCACATGTTACAGAGTTAGCAGTGAGTGTTTCCATCTGTTGTGAATGTGTCTCACATGTTACAGAGTTAGCAGTGAGTGTTTCCATCTGTTGTGAATGTGTCTCACGTGTTACGGAGTTAGCAGTGAGTGTTTCCATCTGTTGTGAATGTGTCTCACATGTTACAGAGTTAGCAGTGAGTGTTTCCATCTGTTGTGAATGTGTCTCACGTGTTACGGAGTTAGCAGTGAGTGTTTCCATCTGTTGTGAATGTGTCTCACATGTTACAGAGTTAGCAGTGAGTGTTTCCATCTGTTGTGAATGTGTCTCACGTGTTACAGAGTTAGCAGTGAGTGTTTCCATCTGTTGTGAATGTGTCTCACGTGTTACAGAGTTAGCAGTGAGTGTTTCCATCTGTTGTGAATGTGTCTCACGTGTTACGGAGTTAGCAGTGAGTGTTTCCATCTGTTGTGAATGTGTCTCACATGTTACAGAGTTAGCAGTGAGTGTTTCCATCTGTTGTGAATGTGTCTCACATGTTACGGAGTTAGCAGTGAGTGTTTCCATCTGTTGTGAATGTGTCTCACGTGTTACGGAGTTAGCAGTGAGTGTTTCCATCTGTTGTGAATGTGTCTCACATGTTACAGAGTTAGCAGTGAGTGTTTCCATCTGTTGTGAATGTGTCTCACGTGTTACGGAGTTAGCAGTGAGTGTTTCCATCTGTTGTGAATGTGTCTCACATGTTACAGAGTTAGCAGTGAGTGTTTCCATCTGTTGTGAATGTGTCTCACATGTTACGGAGTTAGCAGTGAGTGTTTCCATCTGTTGTGAATGTGTCTCACGTGTTACAGAGTTAGCAGTGAGTGTTTCCATCTGTTGTGAATGTGTCTCACGTGTTACAGAGTTAGCAGTGAGTGTTTCCATCTGTTGTGAATGTGTCTCACATGTTACGGAGTTAGCAGTGAGTGTTTCCATCTGTTGTGAATGTGTCTCACGTGTTACGGAGTTAGCAGTGAGTGTTTCCATCTGTTGTGAATGTGTCTCACATGTTACAGAGTTAGCAGTGAGTGTTTCCATCTGTTGTGAATGTGTCTCACGTGTTACAGAGTTAGCAGTGAGTGTTTCCATCTGTTGTGAATGTGTCTCACGTGTTACAGAGTTAGCAGTGAGTGTTTCCATCTGTTGTGAATGTGTCTCACGTGTTACGGAGTTAGCAGTGAGTGTTTCCATCTGTTGTGAATGTGTCTCACATGTTACAGAGTTAGCAGTGAGTGTTTCCATCTGTTGTGAATGTGTCTCACATGTTACGGAGTTAGCAGTGAGTGTTTCCATCTGTTGTGAATGTGTCTCACGTGTTACAGAGTTAGCAGTGAGTGTTTCCATCTGTTGTGAATGTGTCTCACGTGTTACAGAGTTAGCAGTGAGTGTTTCCATCTGTTGTGAATGTGTCTCACATGTTACGGAGTTAGCAGTGAGTGTTTCCATCTGTTGTGAATGTGTCTCACGTGTTACGGAGTTAGCAGTGAGTGTTTCCATCTGTTGTGAATGTGTCTCACGTGTTACGGAGTTAGCAGTGAGTGTTTCCATCTGTTGTGAATGTGTCTCACATGTTACGGAGTTAGCAGTGAGTGTTTCCATCTGTTGTGAATGTGTCTCACATGTTACGGAGTTAGCAGTGAGTGTTTCCATCTGTTGTGAATGTGTCTCACGTGTTACAGAGTTAGCAGTGAGTGTTTCCATCTGTTGTGAATGTGTCTCACGTGTTACAGAGTTAGCAGTGAGTGTTTCCATCTGTTGTGAATGTGTCTCACGTGTTACAGAGTTAGCAGTGAGTGTTTCCATCTGTTGTGAATGTGTCTCACGTGTTACGGAGTTAGCAGTGAGTGTTTCTATCTGTTGTGAATGTGTCTCACATGTTACGGAGTTAGCAGTGAGTGTTTCCATCTGTTGTGAATGTGTCTCACATGTTACAGAGTTAGCAGTGAGTGTTTCCATCTGTTGTGAATGTGTCTCACATGTTACGGAGTTAGCAGTGAGTGTTTCCATCTGTTGTGAATGTGTCTCACATGTTACAGAGTTAGCAGTGAGTGTTTCCATCTGTTGTGAATGTGTCTCACGTGTTACGGAGTTAGCAGTGAGTGTTTCCATCTGTTGTGAATGTGTCTCACATGTTACAGAGTTAGCAGTGAGTGTTTCCATCTGTTGTGAATGTGTCTCACGTGTTACGGAGTTAGCAGTGAGTGTTTCCATCTGTTGTGAATGTGTCTCACATGTTACAGAGTTAGCAGTGAGTGTTTCCATCTGTTGTGAATGTGTCTCACGTGTTACGGAGTTAGCAGTAAGTGTTTCCATCTGTTGTGAATGTGTCTCACATGTTACAGAGTTAGCAGTGAGTGTTTCCATCTGTTGTGAATGTGTCTCACATGTTACGGAGTTAGCAGTGAGTGTTTCCATCTGTTGTGAATGTGTCTCACGTGTTACGGAGTTAGCAGTGAGTGTTTCCATCTGTTGTGAATGTGTCTCACATGTTACAGAGTTAGCAGTGAGTGTTTCCATCTGTTGTGAATGTGTCTCACGTGTTACGGAGTTAGCAGTGAGTGTTTCCATCTGTTGTGAATGTGTCTCACATGTTACAGAGTTAGCAGTGAGTGTTTCCATCTGTTGTGAATGTGTCTCACATGTTACGGAGTTAGCAGTGAGTGTTTCCATCTGTTGTGAATGTGTCTCACATGTTACAGAGTTAGCAGTGAGTGTTTCCATCTGTTGTGAATGTGTCTCACATGTTACGGAGTTAGCAGTGAGTGTTTCCATCTGTTGTGAATGTGTCTCACATGTTACAGAGTTAGCAGTGAGTGTTTCCATCTGTTGTGAATGTGTCTCACGTGTTACAGAGTTAGCAGTGAGTGTTTCCATCTGTTGTGAATGTGTCTCACGTGTTACAGAGTTAGCAGTGAGTGTTTCCATCTGTTGTGAATGTGTCTCACGTGTTACGGAGTTAGCAGTGAGTGTTTCCATCTGTTGTGAATGTGTCTCACATGTTACAGAGTTAGCAGTGAGTGTTTCCATCTGTTGTGAATGTGTCTCACGTGTTACGGAGTTAGCAGTGAGTGTTTCCATCTGTTGTGAATGTGTCTCACGTGTTACAGAGTTAGCAGTGAGTGTTTCCATCTGTTGTGAATGTGTCTCACGTGTTACAGAGTTAGCAGTGAGTGTTTCCATCTGTTGTGAATGTGTCTCACATGTTACGGAGTTAGCAGTGAGTGTTTCCATCTGTTGTGAATGTGTCTCACGTGTTACGGAGTTAGCAGTGAGTGTTTCCATCTGTTGTGAATGTGTCTCACGTGTTACAGAGTTAGCAGTGAGTGTTTCCATCTGTTGTGAATGTGTCTCACATGTTACGGAGTTAGCAGTGAGTGTTTCCATCTGTTGTGAATGTGTCTCACGTGTTACGGAGTTAGCAGTGAGTGTTTCCATCTGTTGTGAATGTGTCTCACATGTTACAGAGTTAGCAGTGAGTGTTTCCATCTGTTGTGAATGTGTCTCACGTGTTACGGAGTTAGCAGTGAGTGTTTCCATCTGTTGTGAATGTGTCTCACATGTTACAGAGTTAGCAGTGAGTGTTTCCATCTGTTGTGAATGTGTCTCACGTGTTACAGAGTTAGCAGTGAGTGTTTCCATCTGTTGTGAATGTGTCTCACGTGTTACAGAGTTAGCAGTGAGTGTTTCCATCTGTTGTGAATGTGTCTCACGTGTTACGGAGTTAGCAGTGAGTGTTTCCATCTGTTGTGAATGTGTCTCACATGTTACAGAGTTAGCAGTGAGTGTTTCCATCTGTTGTGAATGTGTCTCACATGTTACAGAGTTAGCAGTGAGTGTTTCCATCTGTTGTGAATGTGTCTCACGTGTTACGGAGTTAGCAGTGAGTGTTTCCATCTGTTGTGAATGTGTCTCACATGTTACAGAGTTAGCAGTGAGTGTTTCCATCTGTTGTGAATGTGTCTCACGTGTTACAGAGTTAGCAGTGAGTGTTTCCATCTGTTGTGAATGTGTCTCACATGTTACAGAGTTAGCAGTGAGTGTTTCCATCTGTTGTGAATGTGTCTCACGTGTTACAGAGTTAGCAGTGAGTGTTTCCATCTGTTGTGAATGTGTCTCACGTGTTACAGAGTTAGCAGTGAGTGTTTCCATCTGTTGTGAATGTGTCTCACGTGTTACGGAGTTAGCAGTGAGTGTTTCCATCTGTTGTGAATGTGTCTCACATGTTACAGAGTTAGCAGTGAGTGTTTCCATCTGTTGTGAATGTGTCTCACATGTTACGGAGTTAGCAGTGAGTGTTTCCATCTGTTGTGAATGTGTCTCACGTGTTACGGAGTTAGCAGTGAGTGTTTCCATCTGTTGTGAATGTGTCTCACATGTTACAGAGTTAGCAGTGAGTGTTTCCATCTGTTGTGAATGTGTCTCACGTGTTACGGAGTTAGCAGTGAGTGTTTCCATCTGTTGTGAATGTGTCTCACATGTTACAGAGTTAGCAGTGAGTGTTTCCATCTGTTGTGAATGTGTCTCACATGTTACGGAGTTAGCAGTGAGTGTTTCCATCTGTTGTGAATGTGTCTCACGTGTTACAGAGTTAGCAGTGAGTGTTTCCATCTGTTGTGAATGTGTCTCACGTGTTACAGAGTTAGCAGTGAGTGTTTCCATCTGTTGTGAATGTGTCTCACATGTTACGGAGTTAGCAGTGAGTGTTTCCATCTGTTGTGAATGTGTCTCACGTGTTACGGAGTTAGCAGTGAGTGTTTCCATCTGTTGTGAATGTGTCTCACATGTTACAGAGTTAGCAGTGAGTGTTTCCATCTGTTGTGAATGTGTCTCACGTGTTACAGAGTTAGCAGTGAGTGTTTCCATCTGTTGTGAATGTGTCTCACGTGTTACAGAGTTAGCAGTGAGTGTTTCCATCTGTTGTGAATGTGTCTCACGTGTTACGGAGTTAGCAGTGAGTGTTTCCATTTGTTGTGAATGTGTCTCACATGTTACAGAGTTAGCAGTGAGTGTTTCCATCTGTTGTGAATGTGTCTCACATGTTACGGAGTTAGCAGTGAGTGTTTCTATCTGTTGTGAATGTGTCTCACGTGTTACAGAGTTAGCAGTGAGTGTTTCCATCTGTTGTGAATGTGTCTCACGTGTTACAGAGTTAGCAGTGAGTGTTTCCATCTGTTGTGAATGTGTCTCACATGTTACGGAGTTAGCAGTGAGTGTTTCCATCTGTTGTGAATGTGTCTCACGTGTTACGGAGTTAGCAGTGAGTGTTTCCATCTGTTGTGAATGTGTCTCACGTGTTACGGAGTTAGCAGTGAGTGTTTCCATCTGTTGTGAATGTGTCTCACATGTTACGGAGTTAGCAGTGAGTGTTTCCATCTGTTGTGAATGTGTCTCACATGTTACGGAGTTAGCAGTGAGTGTTTCCATCTGTTGTGAATGTGTCTCACGTGTTACAGAGTTAGCAGTGAGTGTTTCCATCTGTTGTGAATGTGTCTCACGTGTTACAGAGTTAGCAGTGAGTGTTTCCATCTGTTGTGAATGTGTCTCACGTGTTACAGAGTTAGCAGTGAGTGTTTCCATCTGTTGTGAATGTGTCTCACGTGTTACGGAGTTAGCAGTGAGTGTTTCCATCTGTTGTGAATGTGTCTCACATGTTACGGAGTTAGCAGTGAGTGTTTCCATCTGTTGTGAATGTGTCTCACATGTTACGGAGTTAGCAGTGAGTGTTTCCATCTGTTGTGAATGTGTCTCACATGTTACGGAGTTAGCAGTGAGTGTTTCCATCTGTTGTGAATGTGTCTCACATGTTACAGAGTTAGCAGTGAGTGTTTCCATCTGTTGTGAATGTGTCTCACGTGTTACGGAGTTAGCAGTGAGTGTTTCCATCTGTTGTGAATGTGTCTCACATGTTACAGAGTTAGCAGTGAGTGTTTCCATCTGTTGTGAATGTGTCTCACGTGTTACGGAGTTAGCAGTGAGTGTTTCCATCTGTTGTGAATGTGTCTCACATGTTACAGAGTTAGCAGTGAGTGTTTCCATCTGTTGTGAATGTGTCTCACGTGTTACGGAGTTAGCAGTGAGTGTTTCCATCTGTTGTGAATGTGTCTCACATGTTACAGAGTTAGCAGTGAGTGTTTCCATCTGTTGTGAATGTGTCTCACGTGTTACGGAGTTAGCAGTAAGTGTTTCCATCTGTTGTGAATGTGTCTCACATGTTACAGAGTTAGCAGTGAGTGTTTCCATCTGTTGTGAATGTGTCTCACATGTTACGGAGTTAGCAGTGAGTGTTTCCATCTGTTGTGAATGTGTCTCACGTGTTACGGAGTTAGCAGTGAGTGTTTCCATCTGTTGTGAATGTGTCTCACATGTTACAGAGTTAGCAGTGAGTGTTTCCATCTGTTGTGAATGTGTCTCACGTGTTACGGAGTTAGCAGTGAGTGTTTCCATCTGTTGTGAATGTGTCTCACATGTTACAGAGTTAGCAGTGAGTGTTTCCATCTGTTGTGAATGTGTCTCACATGTTACGGAGTTAGCAGTGAGTGTTTCCATCTGTTGTGAATGTGTCTCACATGTTACAGAGTTAGCAGTGAGTGTTTCCATCTGTTGTGAATGTGTCTCACATGTTACGGAGTTAGCAGTGAGTGTTTCCATCTGTTGTGAATGTGTCTCACATGTTACAGAGTTAGCAGTGAGTGTTTCCATCTGTTGTGAATGTGTCTCACGTGTTACAGAGTTAGCAGTGAGTGTTTCCATCTGTTGTGAATGTGTCTCACGTGTTACAGAGTTAGCAGTGAGTGTTTCCATCTGTTGTGAATGTGTCTCACGTGTTACGGAGTTAGCAGTGAGTGTTTCCATTTGTTGTGAATGTGTCTCACATGTTACAGAGTTAGCAGTGAGTGTTTCCATCTGTTGTGAATGTGTCTCACGTGTTACGGAGTTAGCAGTGAGTGTTTCCATCTGTTGTGAATGTGTCTCACGTGTTACAGAGTTAGCAGTGAGTGTTTCCATCTGTTGTGAATGTGTCTCACGTGTTACAGAGTTAGCAGTGAGTGTTTCCATCTGTTGTGAATGTGTCTCACATGTTACGGAGTTAGCAGTGAGTGTTTCCATCTGTTGTGAATGTGTCTCACGTGTTACGGAGTTAGCAGTGAGTGTTTCCATCTGTTGTGAATGTGTCTCACGTGTTACGGAGTTAGCAGTGAGTGTTTCCATCTGTTGTGAATGTGTCTCACATGTTACGGAGTTAGCAGTGAGTGTTTCCATCTGTTGTGAATGTGTCTCACATGTTACGGAGTTAGCAGTGAGTGTTTCCATCTGTTGTGAATGTGTCTCACGTGTTACAGAGTTAGCAGTGAGTGTTTCCATCTGTTGTGAATGTGTCTCACGTGTTACAGAGTTAGCAGTGAGTGTTTCCATCTGTTGTGAATGTGTCTCACGTGTTACAGAGTTAGCAGTGAGTGTTTCCATCTGTTGTGAATGTGTCTCACGTGTTACAGAGTTAGCAGTGAGTGTTTCCATCTGTTGTGAATGTGTCTCACGTGTTACGGAGTTAGCAGTGAGTGTTTCCATCTGTTGTGAATGTGTCTCACATGTTACGGAGTTAGCAGTGAGTGTTTCCATCTGTTGTGAATGTGTCTCACATGTTACAGAGTTAGCAGTGAGTGTTTCCATCTGTTGTGAATGTGTCTCACGTGTTACAGAGTTAGCAGTGAGTGTTTCCATCTGTTGTGAATGTGTCTCACGTGTTACGGAGTTAGCAGTGAGTGTTTCCATCTGTTGTGAATGTGTCTCACATGTTACAGAGTTAGCAGTGAGTGTTTCCATCTGTTGTGAATGTGTCTCACATGTTACGGAGTTAGCAGTGAGTGTTTCCATCTGTTGTGAATGTGTCTCACATGTTACAGAGTTAGCAGTGAGTGTTTCCATCTGTTGTGAATGTGTCTCACATGTTACGGAGTTAGCAGTGAGTGTTTCCATCTGTTGTGAATGTGTCTCACGTGTTACGGAGTTAGCAGTGAGTGTTTCCATCTGTTGTGAATGTGTCTCACATGTTACAGAGTTAGCAGTGAGTGTTTCCATCTGTTGTGAATGTGTCTCACGTGTTACGGAGTTAGCAGTGAGTGTTTCCATCTGTTGTGAATGTGTCTCACATGTTACAGAGTTAGCAGTGAGTGTTTCCATCTGTTGTGAATGTGTCTCACATGTTACGGAGTTAGCAGTGAGTGTTTCCATCTGTTGTGAATGTGTCTCACGTGTTACAGAGTTAGCAGTGAGTGTTTCCATCTGTTGTGAATGTGTCTCACGTGTTACAGAGTTAGCAGTGAGTGTTTCCATCTGTTGTGAATGTGTCTCACGTGTTACAGAGTTAGCAGTGAGTGTTTCCATCTGTTGTGAATGTGTCTCACGTGTTACAGAGTTAGCAGTGAGTGTTTCCATCTGTTGTGAATGTGTCTCACGTGTTACGGAGTTAGCAGTGAGTGTTTCCATCTGTTGTGAATGTGTCTCACATGTTACGGAGTTAGCAGTGAGTGTTTCCATCTGATGTGAATGTGTCTCACATGTTACGGAGTTAGCAGTGAGTGTTTCCATCTGTTGTGAATGTGTCTCACATGTTACAGAGTTAGCAGTGAGTGTTTCCATCTGTTGTGAATGTGTCTCACGTGTTACGGAGTTAGCAGTGAGTGTTTCCATCTGTTGTGAATGTGTCTCACATGTTACAGAGTTAGCAGTGAGTGTTTCCATCTGTTGTGAATGTGTCTCACGTGTTACGGAGTTAGCAGTGAGTGTTTCCATCTGTTGTGAATGTGTCTCACATGTTACAGAGTTAGCAGTGAGTGTTTCCATCTGTTGTGAATGTGTCTCACGTGTTACGGAGTTAGCAGTGAGTGTTTCCATCTGTTGTGAATGTGTCTCACGTGTTACAGAGTTAGCAGTGAGTGTTTCCATCTGTTGTGAATGTGTCTCACGTGTTACAGAGTTAGCAGTGAGTGTTTCCATCTGTTGTGAATCAGAACTAATACGTTTTTTAAATAACCCAATAGAATCAAGTTGTTTTACAGTATCTGGAAGCTCATTCCACAGGGAAGTCGAAGACAGAAAAAATGACTTTTTATACAATTCAGTTCGAGAGTGGGGAGTCTGTCTGTCAAGTGGTCTTCGTCTATGGTAAGGGTTCACAGAAGCAACGAGAGGAGGCAGACGTTCTAGTAAGTATGGTGGCACGCGTGCATTAACTAATTTGAAATACAAAATCAATTTGTGTCTTTTTCGCCTCTCCTTCAGTGTTGTAAATCCTGATTCATCGTACAATTTTTGGTGACTCGTGCCACGAACTGCACCTATAATGGTTCTTATGGCATCAAGATGCAAGTTTTCTAATAAAGTAGCTAATCTGTCAGAACAGTTATCCCAAATGACGTCAGAAAAATCAAAATGGGGAATAATAAAAGATTTATACATAAGTTCAAGTGCCTTTCGGCTAAGGCGATACTTATAGGACCGAAAACATGAGAGAAGAACACGTACTTTAGATATAATTGACTGAACATGTGATTCCCATTTGCAGTCGCTCTGAATCAGTACACCAAGATGTTTGTGAACGTGGTTTTCTCTCAGAACTGTTCCATCAAATACAAGAGGAAGGGTTTCAGGCATTCTATTTCCAGAAAAGGTCATCAAATCTGTTTTTAAATTATTGAAATTAACTTTCCATTTTTCCGCCCAGTGTGCAATTTTGGCTAAGTCTGCATTTAAGATCTGTGTCCGCGTGTTTGCATCATTTAGAGATAAATACAAACTGGTATCATCAGCAAAAAGTTTAATGACAGATTCGATATTAATGACAATATCGTTAATGTACACAAGGAACAACAAGGGCCCCAGAACAGAACCTTGGGGAACACCTGAACAAACACGTCCGTATGTCGATTTCCTGCCTTGGATAACAACGGCTTGTAACCTGCCTGTCAAATAATCTTCAAACCATTTTAATAAAACACCTCTTATGCCTATAGCATATAATTTATGCAACAAACCCTTGTGCCACACTCTGTCGAAGGCTTTTGATATATCACAGAAAACAGCCTGAGTCGTCAACTGCTTATCTAAGGATTGACAAAAATCGTCATACATACTCAACAACTGAAAACTAGTTGAATCACCAGGAATAAACCCTGACTGAGAAACCGTTAATAAATCATTCTCTGTGAGATATCGAAAAACATGGGCTTGAACACATTTTTCCAATACTTTTCCAATGCAACTGAGTAATGAGATCGGACGATAGTTACTGCAGTGTTCTTTTTCACCTTTCTTATAAATGGGATTCACATGAGCTACTTTCCAAATTTTCGGAAACTTTCCCTCAGCCAACGATCTCTGGAAAAGGGTTGCAAGCGGATTTGAAATAATACAAGCAGCAAGTTTAAGAAGTTTATTGTGAACCAAATCAGGACCTACTGCTTTCCTAACATCGAGGTTGTTTAGAACAGCGTACACCATTTCGGTAGTTATCACGAGAGGACTAATGGAAATGGGCTCTTCTTCAACTGGTGGAACGTCATCATCATGACCTTGTATATGCGACTGTCGTAGAAATGCTTCATTAAAAATCTCGGCTTTGTCCTCTGCAGAGTAATACACAATTCCATTGCTTTCAATCGGCGGAATCTCATTTGTACTCATTCCTTTCTTTTTCAAAAAAGAGTTGACTACCTTCCACCAGTCTTTATTGCCAAAATTATGAGGTGACAATATTCTATTTTCTAGTTCCCTAATGTGCTCTTCTTTCCTTTTTCTTATAACATCAGTCAAATTATTTCTCAACCGTCGGAAAAGAGACCAGCACCATACAGTATCCAGACGTTTGGCTAATGCGTGAATATATTGCTTTTTCCTAATCAACTTTTTGATTTCCTCGGTGATCCATACAGCATCGTGTCCGTTCATTGTCACTACCTTTACAGGCATACATTCTTTAGCTATCATCATTAACTTATCGGAAAAAATTTCAGCGGCATCATCAATGGATTCTAAATCGACTATATTATTCCAATCTACACTTTCCATATCTTGCAACAACTTGTCAACATCGATTTTGGAATAATTATATAGTGTTCGTTTGAATGAACCACCCGACGGTAAGTCATAATTCAAATATACAAAAGGACACGAGTGGTCACTGCATACAGGTGGTAGAACACCAACTCTTTTTACCAAGTTAGGACACGGAGTTAATACCAGATCAATTATAGTTGACGAGGTATCGGTTATTCGAGTGGGTTCTGATATCAACTGAGATAAACTGTTTGTGTTCATTAATTCCCGCAGATGAAACGGGGGGTTAACAGTACAATCAGCGTTGAGATCACCAAAGATAATAAACTTGTGTGGGGTATTCATGGCAAGTTGAACGGAATCGTTGATAAGAAGCCAATGGTCGACGGTTGCACTCGGTGGTCTATAAAACACACCAACGAGAAGAGTATCTTGACCCAACTTAGTCTCAATCCAGATCGCTTCTAAATCAGGTATACACAAGTCGATCCTCGGTTTGCAAATCAGATTACTATTTACATAAACGGCTACGCCGCCGTGGGAATCCCCGGGCCTATCACGTCTAACTGGAGGGTGGTAACCTTTTAAGCAGATGCAGTCTTGGTCAACTTTGTCCGACAGCCAGGTCTCAGATACAGTTATTATATCAAACTTCCCCAATTCGGCCTCAAGGAACGGTGTCTTATATTGAAGACTGCGAGTGTTTACATGAACAATAGAGATCCCATCCCCTCGGGTTGTGCTTGGTCCAGGATTAGGATGGATATCACCACACATAAACAACAATAAGCAAATTGCAATAGATATGGTTTGAGATGTAAAATTCACAGAATCAGCACAAAAAATGAGTGAGGTGGCATATTTCCACATCGAACCAGCAAAGTTCACAGCAATGTCGTAACAACATATTGGGTCGTTACGAGTAAGCTTCCGGGCAGGAAATAAAAACAAAAACAACGCAAGAGACAAGCCAGCACTACCACGAACGAGAATAACCATAAGTGACTGGATATTTCCCTTGTTAAGAAAAGATAGTTTATACACAGATAGCGCTGACGCAACAGGGAGATAACTTCCCACACTGGCTCTGTATTGAGACAGACTACACCCACCCATCTAGGTCACAGCTCGTTGCAAAAAATCAAACAAGGCAGAGCCAAGGGTGTGAGACAATCTCCCCGACACGTGCGCCCCATCCTTTTGCATCAGGCATGAAGTCATTGTGGACAACAACAAACAACAACAAGCAAACAAACCAACAATCAAACAGACACACAATCACCAACGTCGACAGTTAAAGTCAACAATCAAAAACAATCGAAAACAAAATATTTAGACACGCAGTCTCGCGTGTTAATGTAAAATATAGGGTAAACTAAGGTATCAATCAAAGGTAACTATTTCAAAAATAACTAAAAAAATAACTAAAACAACCAGAGATAATAGAAGAGAAAGTACTGCCACTTGCTCTCTTGAACAACATTTAATGTTCACATGCAAGACAAAGGGTAAAATGCTGACCGCATTAAATTTTGTCGTTTGGCCTGTGGTCTTTTAATACGTGCACAAACTAGGGCAGGCGTGGCACACCTGATGAGACACGCAGACCAGCTTAAAAGACACGTGAAAATACGTGAACAGTCCTCGTGCGAAAACGTGCACAAATAGCTGGTGGCAAAAGGAAACGAGGCGCCGAGTGAGCAAAGGCAAAGTTGTTTGACACAACGGGTGCAACGGGTACATGGTTCATAGGTACATGATTTTATCATCATTTTGTTTTTATCATCGAATCAGGTACAATGTACTTGAGATATATGACATAGTATTTTTTATGTTACGCTATTGTGTGCATACCACAACTCAATTGTACACATTGAGCCATTATCAAAAGAGTACAAAGTGGCGCAGGATGTTTGTTTTTCACTGCATGTTTTATAAATGTTTAAACTTATCATAAAATGTGCATACCATGGCTTAACTATACTCATGAAACCATCATCAACATAGTGTGTAGTACATAGTACATAGAAGCGCAGAATATTTAATATGCAATACTGCATGTTGTATATTATATATAGGCTATATTGTGGATACTCGTTTAGTCACTATACATATTCTAAACAATGCATCGCACTATGTGAGAAAACTTGAGACAATGCATCTAGGTTGCCTATATCAAAGCGAGCAGGTTGCGCATGGTGGTTACAGAGTTAGCAGTGAGTGTTTCCATCTGTTGTGAATGTGTCTCACGTGTTACAGAGTTAGCAGTGAGTGTTTCCATCTGTTGTGAATGTGTCTCACGTGTTACAGAGTTAGCAGTGAGTGTTTCCATCTGTTGTGAATGTGTCTCACGTGTTACGGAGTTAGCAGTGAGTGTTTCCATCTGTTGTGAATGTGTCTCACGTGTTACGGAGTTAGCAGTGAGTGTTTCCATCTGTTGTGAATGTGTCTCACATGTTACAGAGTTAGCAGTGAGTGTTTCCATCTGTTGTGAATGTGTCTCACATGTTACGGAGTTAGCAGTGAGTGTTTCCATCTGTTGTGAATGTGTCTCACGTGTTACAGAGTTAGCAGTGAGTGTTTCCATCTGTTGTGAATGTGTCTCACGTGTTACGGAGTTAGCAGTGAGTGTTTCCATCTGTTGTGAATGTGTCTCACGTGTTACAGAGTTAGCAGTGAGTGTTTCCATCTGTTGTGAATGTGTCTCACGTGTTACAGAGTTAGCAGTGAGTGTTTCCATCTGTTGTGAATGTGTCTCACATGTTACGGAGTTAGCAGTGAGTGTTTCCATCTGTTGTGAATGTGTCTCACATGTTACAGAGTTAGCAGTGAGTGTTTCCATCTGTTGTGAATGTGTCTCACATGTTACAGAGTTAGCAGTGAGTGTTTCCATCTGATGTGAATGTGTCTCACGTGTTACGGAGTTAGCAGTGAGTGTTTCCATCTGTTGTGAATGTGTCTCACGTGTTACGGAGTTAGCAGTGAGTGTTTCCATCTGTTGTGAATGTGTCTCACATGTTACAGAGTTAGCAGTGAGTGTTTCCATCTGTTGTGAATGTGTCTCACGTGTTACGGAGTTAGCAGTGAGTGTTTCCATCTGTTGTGAATGTGTCTCACGTGTTACAGAGTTAGCAGTGAGTGTTTCCATCTGTTGTGAATGTGTCTCACGTGTTACAGAGTTAGCAGTGAGTGTTTCCATCTGTTGTGAATGTGTCTCACGTGTTACAGAGTTAGCAGTGAGTGTTTCCATCTGTTGTGAATGTGTCTCACATGTTACAGAGTTAGCAGTGAGTGTTTCCATCTGTTGTGAATGTGTCTCACATGTTACGGAGTTAGCAGTGAGTGTTTCCATCTGTTGTGAATGTGTCTCACGTGTTACAGAGTTAGCAGTGAGTGTTTCCATCTGTTGTGAATGTGTCTCACGTGTTACGGAGTTAGCAGTGAGTGTTTCCATCTGTTGTGAATGTGTCTCACGTGTTACAGAGTTAGCAGTGAGTGTTTCCATCTGTTGTGAATGTGTCTCACATGTTACGGAGTTAGCAGTGAGTGTTTCCATCTGTTGTGAATGTGTCTCACGTGTTACAGAGTTAGCAGTGAGTGTTTCCATCTGTTGTGAATGTGTCTCACGTGTTACAGAGTTAGCAGTGAGTGTTTCCATCTGTTGTGAATGTGTCTCACGTGTTACAGAGTTAGCAGTGAGTGTTTCCATCTGTTGTGAATGTGTCTCACGTGTTCTTTCAGGGCCGAACATGGAAGAAACGCAGCCTGAAGAAATGGGGATGGAAGAAGAGGAACAAGACAATGATGGTTGGTTGTGTTTTCAATTTGGTTTCAGCAGAAAATGGCACACGTGTGGTGAACAAAGCTTACTAAATTGTGTCTGGTAAACAGAAATGTATTGCTACAAAAATAATGTTTTTGTTCTGGCATGCAGATACAAATGTGACCCTCCACCACGAAATGAGTCGCATGTCACCTCGCGCGGTTCTGCGCTAGGCTTAAAATAAGTCCGGGGGGACTGTGGTAAAAGTGTGAGGGTCACCTTAGTCACAAGCTTATAACTCGAAAACTTTTTGCTCTTTTCTAAAACGGGTTTCACCACTGGAAAGAGCATAAAACACTCTTTAGGAAAATGTAAAAATATGAAAATCATGCAAAGATGACATGCGACTCATTCCGTGGTGGAGGGTCACAAATGTGTAGTTTCTTCTGTGTTTATATTTCAGAGTTTCTGGAAAAGTAAGTAGAATCACCAAGTCGGGCAGATCAAAATATATTTTCAACAAGGGAAGAAATCTTGTCAGCTCTCACTTTTGGCTGGATTGGTTACTCCCCCTTGTTATATTTGAACTTGCAGAGGATACAGTGAGAAATAAGTTAGTCATTCCATGTTTGGACTGAATACAGTTCTTTTGTCTGATTCTGTTTAATCTTTATCATCGCTTTTTTCTAACCCTTGAAGTATTTTTTTTCTCCAATAATGTCTATTCAGGCAATTTGTGTCCATTTTGTCATGCAATGCACAGAACACAAGGGTATAAAGCATAAGACTAAACAAGACATGTTCAATAACTAGACAAGCAATCAGGGTCTAATATGCTACCCACTTCAGCATACATTTTTTTAAAGAATTTTTTGTTTTTAGTGTAATCTGTGCTTAAAAGTGAAATATTTGCATAATTAATTTCAGAGGAGGAGACAACAGCGCAGCGCGGGGACTGGGAACAGGAGTTTAACTTCACGGAGTATCTCATGAAGTGAGTGACGCACAGTGGAACACCCCTTTTAGACCTCCACCAATCGGTGATAAGCGATAACTTTTATTTTAATTTTGACTTGAATTATCATTAGTTTTGTACACTTTTTGTTTAACTTTTTTTTTAAATCTCTTTTTGTGAATTTTTTTTTATTTTTTTTATTTTTTTTTTAACATGTATATGCTGTACATTACAGGACATCACCTAACCAAAGGGACAGAACCCTACAACAGAAAAACACTTGAACAATTACAGCATACATGGGGTGGGAGGATGGGTGGGGGAGGGGGAGGGGGTGTTCAGGGCTTGGTGGTTGCAGTATCAAAAAGATTTGTACACTTTACTTTCATGTTTCATCTTTCACCTTTCATGTTTCATGTTTCATCTTTTCAAACAAAAGTCTGGAAAGTGCAGATTGCTTTTTTCCTTTTTATCATAAACCCTCCGTTGGATTGTCTTTTTAGCGAAACTTACATCAGGTTTTGGTTGCTGTTGCCGTTTGGTGTGTGTATGCGTTTCTCTTCAGTGTGAAATAACTGTCCTTACCCCTTCTCTCATTCTGTCACTTACTGTCTCAGATTCGCCTTACGTCAGATTTTAACGCTTGTTGTTGTTTTGGTGTGTGAATACGTTTCAGTGTCTGTGTGAAATAAATGTCCTTACCACTTCTCTCATTCCGTCACCCACTGTCACAGCTTTTCCTTACGTCAGATTTTAACCCTTGTTGTTTTGGTGCCCTTGTTGTTTTGGTGTTGTGTCATTTCTGTGAAATAACTGTCCTTGCCATTTCTCTGATTGTGTCACTTACTGTAACAGCTTCGCCAAGCCTCCCATCCTGAAAGCGTACGTGATTCTGGCGGCGGACTTTGAGAAGAACTCTGCGCACACCAACCACTGTGTGGCCAAAATGCTGCATCGTATGGGGTTCGACCTCGGCTTCATCGGTATGCTGTTCCAGGCATCGCTCTTCAGAGTCTTCCAGAAACTGATGCTGGGACCTAACGCACGTTCCGGAAGATTCAAGGTAAGGCACACAAAACATGTTGGTTAAGGGTAACGTGACCAAAGGGTCGGTCGGTCGGTCGGGCGGCTTTTCTTTTTTTTCTTCTTTTTTTTTAGTCTCGGTATGGTTTGCAAAGTGTGCCAGAGGTTGTTTTTTGTTTGAATTTTTTGAGAAATGAAAAAATGTTTTAGGGTTGGCGGGAACAAATTGGGTCGGTTGGGTTACCCTATAACAACTTTCTTTTTGTGTGTCTAAGAGTTGCAGTGGAACCCCCCTTTTGAGACTTCCAACATTCTATGAGAATCAGGTCTTAAAAAGGAGGGGGTCTCAAGATGGGGGTACATTTACAGAGGTTATCAAGAGAGAGTGACGTGATAACACAAGTGTTTAAAAGGGAGGGGATCTTAACAAGGGTGGTTTCACTGTAATAGCAAACCTGAAAAACGAGTTCCGGTCGGAGATGGTGGACCTGAAGGAGAAACTGTTGTTTCCGGCGGAGTCCCTGTGTTGAACTGCAGACTGATATGGAAAATGAGCACAGTAAATTGATTTTGAAGCTGTAAGACATCAGATCATTTTTGCAACACTCCTCATGTGTAAATCATTTCCCCTTGTTCTCTTTGACCAGGGTTCAGGAAAAGTGATAACATTTTCTGAATATTTGGCAAACCTTATTGCTCTTTTTGGACAATGTTTGATACATGTGCGCATCCCTGTTTGCTTGTTTACAGGAAGCTAACTGGTCATGTATCCATTATGCAGTGGAATAACATGTGTGTTCTTGTTTCTCCCAGGAGCTGTATACTCTAGGAGTCCACGTCATTCGCAAGTTCTCCCAGGTGGCCGAGAGCAACAAGAAAGTCTTCATGGAGATGTTGTTCTACAAGGGCAGCGTTGAGGCCATGCAGATCACTGAGGGTTACGACTTTAAACCTGGGTATGTGTCTGTGTGTGTGTGCCCACTATAGTACAGTTACATGAGATGTTCTACAAGAGGAACGTTGAGGCCATGCAGATCACTGAGGGTTACGACTTTAAACCTGGGTATGTGTGTGGGGCGTGCGTGTGAGTGTTTGTGTCTGACTGTGTCATTGTGTGTATGTTTGTGTGTCTGTGAGTGTGTGTGTGTGTCTGTCTATGTCTTTGTGTGTGTGTGTGTGTGTGTGCACATCTGTGAGTGTCTGTTAGCCTGTCTGTGTGTTTGTTTGTGTCAGTGTGTGTGTTCGCCTATCTTGACTGAAAAATATTCACGAACTATCACTGTTGACACTAATTCTGTGTGTTCAAACTTGCAGCAATGGGAAGGTGGCGTGGACGGAGGACGAAGAGAATGAGCTGACACGTCTCTTTGAAGACTTCAAGGATGTTCACAATCCTGGTGAGTGTTTCTTGGCTTTAGTTTCTAGGTGTTTTCTTGCACTTTTTAAAACTTGATTTTCTGAATGTCACACAGAAATTTGTCATAATGTATGCATAGGCCTTTGGTGCTTGCGTGAATGAGCATGTGCTGTCCTGTTCTTTGTAGGATTATTTGTGACCCTCCACCACGGAATGAGTCGCATGTCACCTCGTGCGGTTCTGCGCTAGGCTTAATGTAAGTCCGGGGGGTGTCTGGTAGCAGTGTGAGGGTCACCTTTGTCACAGGCGTATAACTCGAAAAGTTTTTGCTCTTTTCTAAAACGGGTTTTGACCACTCGATAGAGCATAAAAATTAATACTCTTTAGGAAAATATAAAAATATGAAAATCATGCAAAAGTGACATGCGACTCATTCCGTGGTGGAGGGTCACATTTGTTGTTGACTTTTACACGTGCTAAGGCTAGACATAGTTTTGCAACAATGAAACAAATGTCAAACCTTGTTAAATGTATTTATTTCATTTTTTAATTAACATTTTTATTTGACAGAGAAGGACGCAGTAGACCTGATCATGGAGAGCTGGACGGGATCGGACAAGGCGCGCGGACAGATCATCCGACATCTCAGGAACCTTCGTCTCATCACCAGTGTCAAGGATCTCAGGCAGAAAAAGGAGTACGTAAAGCGGCAATTACAGACAGACTCTGTGAAAGGAGTACGTAAAGCGGCAATTACAGACAGACTCTGTGAAAGGAGTACGTAAAGCGGCAATTACAGACAGACTCTGTGAACGGAGGGAGTCTTGACATGGAGGAAAAGTAACATGGGCCTCCTAGTTGGAAGGTCATGAGTCCAATTCCCGGCCGCGGCCGCCTGGTGGGTTAAGCGTGGAGATTTTTGTGATCTTTCAGGTCAACTTATGTGCAGACCAGCTAGTGCCTTAGGCCAAAAAAAAATAGGTGTGGTTACGGTAACATAGCCAAAAAAATAGGGTAGGAAGGTAGGCAATCACTCTTTTTTTTTTTTTTTACTTTTTTTTCTAATGTGTACAAATTAAACCTACTTGACAGGGAAATAAGTGTGCGAATCGGGCGATTTCGCTTTCAGTGCGTTTTCTGCAGTTTTTTTTTTTTTTTTTTTTTTTTTGACAAATGTAATAAAAAGTTATAGGGTCGGCCCCTAAAAATAGGGTAGGTCGGGTTACCGTAACCACACCTATTTTTTTTTTAGGCCTTATCCCCCTTCGTGTGTACACACAAGCAAAAGACCAAGCGTGCACAGAAAAGATCTTGTAATCCATGTCAGAGTTCGGTGGGTTATAAAAACATGACAATACCCAGCGTGCTTACGGCGAAATCAGTGTATGCTGCCTGAATGGTGGGGTAAAACCTGTTACATGTACAAACTAACTCGTGAGTGGGAGTTTCAACCCATGAACGAAGAAGAAAAGTTACAGAGATTATGAATAGCTAGGTCTTATACTTCTTCTTCTTCTTCTGCGTTCTTGGGCTGAAACTCCCACGTACACTCGTGTCTTTGCACGAGTGGAATTTTACGTGTATGACCGTTTTTACCCCGCCATTTAGGCAGCCATACGCCACTTTCGGAGGAAGCATGCTGGGTATTTTCGTGTTTCTATAACCCACCGAACTCTGACATGGATTACAGGATCTTTTTCGTGCGCACTTGGTCTTGTGCTTGCGTGTACACACGAAGGGGGATAAGCCACTAGCAGGTCTGCACATAAGTTGACCTGGGAGATCGGAAAAATCTCCACATTTAACCCACCAGGCGGCCGCGGCCGGGATTCGAACCCTCGACCTTCCGCTTTGGAAGCCGACGTCTTACCACCACGCCACAGCGCCCGTCTTATACAAAGTAGGGAGGTCTATAATTGGGGAGGTCTATAATTGGGGAGGTCTATAATTGGGGAGGTCTATAATTGGGGAGGTCTATAATTGGGGAGGTCTATAATTGGGGAGGTCTATAATTGGGGAGGTCTATAATTGGGGAGGTCTATAATTGGGGAGGTCTATAATTGGGGAGGTCTATAATTGGGGAGGTCTATAATTGGGGAGGTCTATAATTGGGGAGGTCTATAATTGGGGAGGTCTATAATTGGGGAGGTCTATAATTGGGGAGGTCTATAATTGGGGAGGTCTATAATTGGGGAGGTCTATAATTGGGGAGGTCTATAATTGGGGAGGTCTATAATTGGGGAGGTCTATAATTGGGGAGGTCTATAATTGGGGAGGTCTATAATTGGGGAGGTCTATAATTGGGGAGGTCTATAATTGGGGAGGTCTATAATTGGGGAGGTCTATAATTGGGGAGGTCTATAATTGGGGAGGTCTATAATTGGGGAGGTCTATAATTGGGGAGGTCTATAATTGGGGAGGTCTATAATTGGGGAGTCTTAACACAGGGGTTCCACTGTAGCTGAAGATTGTTTCTAAACCAGGGTTAAGGGAAGCAACTCCCCGGTGAGGATGGTTTTGTTTGGAGTAGTTATCTCCCTTAAAAGATGTTGAATATTTCGAATTAGTTGCAAATGTATGTTTTAGTTTTTTTTGTTTTTTTTGTTTTTTAACATCACTTCAGCTGATAGTTTTGCCCTGTATGCATGTAATGGATCTCAGAAAATGAGTTGATCACGTTTTGGAAGAGTGTCTGTACCTCTGTGTGTGTCTTCATTCTAGCTCGACTTCCAGTACAAATTCCTATTTCTTTCAGTGACTTTTGACTTACTGACTTATTCCTGTAGACTCCCTGTGGAGCATAGGGCCGCATTTCTTTCAGTAGAAATGTAGAATGCGTTCTCAACACAATTTCTCTTCTCTAGAACTACACGTGTGTGGACAGAAGAGGACGAAGAAGAGTTGAGGCAAGCGTACGAGGAACACAAAGACTCAGACGGTGAGTTGTACAGGTGTTTTGTCCAATACCTGGGCGACTTGAAGTTAGATGGAATGTAAATGTGCTAATCTTTTGCACTGTAAAGGTCATGCTGGTGTGTGTCAGTGTTAATTCAATCCATTACAGTTGTCTGAGATGTGTAGTTTTGTTGAAGAAATTTGAAGAGTCTGAAGTTTGACTTCTCAATACTAAATGTTAACCTTTGCAGACTAACTGAAAGTAAGTAGTATATTTGTAGTTCGCTTTGTTTCTCCTTCCGCAAATTGTGTTTTGTGTTTTGCCTTCAACAACAGTGTTCACTCACATTTCTTATAAGTGGAATTTGTACAGGGTGACCCAAAAAAAAAGAGTACCCAAACAAAACGTCATAAATTGAACAAAAATAAAGCAATCTTCATAAAATTTATTTACACACACAAGTAGTCTCTGCATGATTTGCACAGAAAATTTTAGCGTTCTAGCTTGTCTTTCAGGAAAGTTATGCTCATTCTACAGAACATGCTCCAAATGGCCTCCGCGCCGATTCAGGCAAACTTGAACTCGCCGCGCAAAGTTATCAATCACCCGCACACACTCCTGTTGCGAGATTCCGCGAATGGTTGTTGTGATGGCTCGCTTGAGTTCTGCGATTGTCTGTAGGTTGTTCCTGTAGACGTTGTCTTTCAGGAACCCCCAAAGATAGAAATCTGGGGGATTTAAATCCAGGGGAGGCCATTTGGAGCATGTTCTGTAGAATGAGCATAACTTTCCTGAAAGACAAGCTAGAACACTAACATTTTCTGTTGAAATCATGCAGAGGCTACTTGTGTGTGTAAATAAATTTTATGAAGATTGCTTCATTTTTGTTCAATTTATGACGTTTTGTTTGGGTACTCTTTTTTTTGGGTCACCCTGTATGTGATTGACAGTTTTCGGACACATCATTCAAGCAACCATATTTGGTGAAGGTGCCCCTAAAATGTCTTAATGTCAGAAATCTGATGTGAGATGACATCAAAACCACCCCCCGCGGGTTAGGGGGAGTCCCATATTGGTTGGGACAAGAAAGAATTTACCCGATGCTACCCAGCATGTCGTAAGAGGCGACTAACGGTTCTGTTTCTCCTTTTACCCTTGTTAAGTGTTTCTTGTATAGAATATAGTCAATGTTTGTAAAGATTTTAGTCAAGCAGTATGTAAGAAATGTTAAGTCCTTTGTACTGGAAACTTGCATTCTCCCAGTAAGGTCATATACTGTACTACGTTGCAAACCCCTGGAGCAATTTTTTGATTAGTGCTTTTGTGAACAAGAAACAATTAACAAGTGGCTCTATCCCATCTCCCCCCTTTCCCCTATCCCATCTCCCCCCTTCCCCCGTCGCGATATAACCTTGAATGGTTGAAAACGACGTTAAACACCAAATAAAGAAAGAAAGAAAGACATCAAAACCTCTGTATTAAGACATGAACAAATCTGAAAACATAAATATCTTATAGATGAGGGAATCATATTTATAATGTAGGTAATCTACCGACTTAGCAAAGAGAAAATGTTTGGAAACAAGGTTTTTAAACAGGGAGAGGGTTAGCTCAGTTGGTACAGCACTGGACTTGTGATACTCGAGTTATGGGGTCGAATCTGGGCCAGGACTTACACAAGTCAACTTTGTCATTTATATGAGCAGACTTAGAGAGGGTGTCCATGTGACCACTGTGGCATGTGACCACTGTGCCATGTGACCACTGTGCCATGTGACCACTGTGCCATGTCACCACTGTGCCATGTCACCACTGTGCCATGTCACCACTGTGCCATGTCACCACTGTGCCATGTCACCACTGTGGCATGTGACCACTGTGCCATGTCACCACTGTGCCATGTCACCACTGTGCCATGTCACCACTGTGGCATGTGAAAAACTGGGTCATTATGCCAGACATGCAGATGGCTGATTAAAATTAATGTGAACACACACCTGGGTAGCGCCACTCTGTTGTTGCTAGCTTTCCACTGGGAGGGAGGAAGCAAATCAAGTTTCCCAGCAATGAAACAAGTAATGAAAATGAAAGTAACATTCGAGTTGACACAACTGCCAATTTGACAGAATCAGAAGCACTCTTGCCGATTAGGCGTCGCCAGCTAATAATTTTCAATTTGACTGAATCTGAACCCATACGCTTCATTTGTGATGCTGCACGCATTTCCCGGCGAACAGTTTTTTTTCTCCACAGTTGAAACAGAGCAGCTCATTTATTTGGAGTACTGTATAGGCTTATTTGACTGTAACACACACAACCTTTCTTTTTCTCTAGTCTTAACACGGAGGTTTGACTGTAACACACACAACCTTTATTTATCTGTAGTCTTAACACAGAGGTTTGACTATAACACACACCACCTTTATTTATCTGTAGTCTTAACACGGAGGTTTGACTATAACACACACAACCTTTATTTATCTGTAGTCTTAACACGGAGGTTTGACTATAACACACACAACCTTTATTTATCTGTAGTCTTAACACGGAGGTTTGACTATAACACACACAACCTTTATTTATCTGTAGTCTTAACACGGAGGTTTGACTATAACACACACAACCTTTATTTATCTGTAGTCTTAACACGGAGGTTTGACTGTAACACACACAACCTTTCTTTATCTGTAGTCTTAACACGGAGGTTTGACTGTAACACACACAACCTTTATTTATCTGTAGTCTTAACACAGAGGTTTGACTGTAACACACACAACCTTTATTTATCTGTAGTCTTAACACTGAGGTTTGACTGTAACACACACAACCTTTATTTATCTGTAGTCTTAACACGGAGGTTTGACTGTAACACACACAACCTTTATTTATCTGTAGTCTTAACACTGAGGTTTGACTGTAACACACACAACCTTTATTTATCTGTAGTCTTAACACTGAGGTTTGACTGTAACACACACAACCTTTATTTATCTGTAGTCTTAACACTGAGGTTTGACTGTAACACACACAACCTTTATTTATCTGTAGTCTTAACACGGAGGTTTGACTGTAACACACACAACCTTACAGACATGGTTGACTGCTTTCAGACCCACTGACCAGCATAATAGCGGCGCTGAGCAAGCCGCGGTCCAGGCAGAAAGTGACAGAGAAGCTGCTGGCCATAGGATTGGTCGACGACAAGAGACAGCTCCACAAGAAACGCCAACGCAAGAGCGAGGGTCCGAGAGGACGACGACGAAAGGCTGGCAGTGGGGACAATGATGGTTGGAATAATGGGAGAGAGGAAAAGGAAATTATTGATGACTGGAGTTCTGGTGAGTTGATAGTGTGTTTGTAAGTGTGTGTGTCTGTCTGTCTGTCTGTCTGTGCGTGTGTGTATTTTAGTGTGCGTGTGTTTTAGTGAGTGTGTGTGTTTAGTGAGTGTGTGTTGATGTGTGTGTGTTTTCTAATTGTATAAGCAGCCATTGAAAACTTTGTAGGTTTAAAGAAATGATTGCGTGCAGGTAAGGCTGTTGGTAAAATAAACCTCAAGGTGATGCACAAACAAATGTATATTTGTTCTTTATTTATTTCCTTTTTTTTTTAAAGCTATTGCACAATTGAAATTGTGTATGTTCTATCTTTTGCCATCTTTCACAGGTCCTGGGTGCTGATGAATAAAGGGAGTGTACACATGCTGACAGCTTTCTGCTTGTTCTTGTTTTGTTGCAGACGATGAGGCACCAGCACCAGCCAATCTTCCGTCTGACGAAGAAATCCTCTCCTCTCCCACCGCTTCTGATGCCAGCAGCGATGATGATGATGATGACAGTGATGATGATGAGGGTGATGTTGAAATGACATCAGAATCAAACCAGAATGAAGCCTCTTCTTCATCACCTGACTTGGTGCAGATGATGAAAAACATTGTGGACAAAGGTTGGTACCTTTCAGATTTTGTTTTGATGTTGTGATTACAAGGGTGTATGTGGCTTTGGCGTAAAGCAAGAGTTTTGGCACTCTGATGATGCTTTTTGCCAGCACTTTGCCGGCAGAACATTTCCAGGAAGTGTTCCTATGTATCTGTTCCAATATCATCAATTTTTAAAAAAAATGGCAGATCTCCTGTTCTCCTTTTAACTGTTCTCTATGTGAATATTATTCCAATAGGCATTTTTATGGGTGTACTGTTTGTTTTATTGACTTGAGGGGAGGGAGGAGAATATGACACTTCCTCCATGTTTAATGTTTGTGACATCATTTTCAGGTTACAAGAACGAGGTGGGCTGGGTTCGCCGACTTCTGACTCAGAACGCCAACAACAGAGAGGGCAAAGGTCAGTGTGCAAATTGTGTGCCGTTTGGTGTCAAGGAGACTTCATTCCAAGGGTTTTTCTCATTGATTCACCATCTTGTTCCAATGTTTGTGCGTAGATTATGAGGGATTATTCTGGAGTTCTTTTGATATCTAGTGAATAGCTGTCCCTACAAACACAATTGTAAAGAAACTTGCACATGTATTTTTTCTGTAAGATTATTGATTTCTATTCCATGGATTATGTGCAGACAAGATTTTCTCGGTGCCGATCGTGCCGCTGACAGAAGAGAATGAGACGGCCATGGAAGACCCCATGTTCATGGAGTGTCTGCAGGCGCTCGGGCTCTCTCCGCCAGCCAACGAACAGGTGGGTTTTAAGTACTCTTGTGATTGATGTGTTCAGCTTTTTTTTGAGGATTCATCTCACTATTGGTCAAACCGGGATGTGCTGAACTTTTTCAGTCATGTTTTACCGAAATCAACACTTGAAGCCCCAAGTTCTCTCTCTCTCTCTCTCTCTCTCTCTCTCTCTCTCTCTCTCTCTCTCTCTCTCTCTCTCTCTCTCTCTCTCTCTCTCTCTCTCTCTCTCTCTCTCTCTCTCTCTCTCTCTCTCTCTCTCTCTCTCTCTCTCTCTTATGTTTACAATTATTCTCTGTATATGTTCCAAGGACAGGTTGGAAGATTAGGCTGAGCTTAAAACCTTTATCCTTATGTAATGCAGTTCTGAGTTCTCTCTCTCTCAAGCAATCATTCTCATTTCAAAATGCCAACAGTCATCCATTTGAATGTTCACGTCTTGGTATGGAGACTCTAAACAAGACGTGAAGTTTTTGGCCAGGGCCGCTTGAAATAGATTTGTTGTGTGAGTCTTTGCATGTGTATTAAACGCAGCATTTGGTGGTTTTGACTTCAGGAGATGTTCTGGAGAATTCCGGCAGAGCTGACAACGGCTGACCTTCAAACTTTGGCCCAGGGAATCGAACTCGACGACGAGGGTCAGCCACTCAACCCAGACACGCTCACACAGATCAAGCGCTCGAAGCCCACACCTGCCGCCAAGAAAGACAAACAGGAGAAAGAGAAAAAGAAGAAAGACAAGAAAAAGAGAAAGCATGACGACAAAGACAGGACAAAAGACAGGACAAAGAAAGACAAAGAAGCGAAAAAGAAAGACAAAGAAGCGAAAAAGAAAGCTGAGAAAGAGAAAGCTGAGAAAGAGAAAGCTGAGAAAGAGAAAGCTGAGAAAGAGCGAAGGAAAAGAAAAGAGGAAGAGCAGAAAAAGGACATCGATGAAGAAAGCGAAATTAGTGACATCAGTGACATCAGTGACATCGATGAAGAAAACAAAGTTAGCGACATGAGTGATATCAGTGACAGCGATGAAGAGAATAATGTAAGTGATAAAAGTGACGCTGACAGCAAGGAAGCGGTTGGAGAGAGGAAGGGGAGCAGACTGGGGTCTGCGTCTCAGCGAAGGGACGCGTTGAAAGCCATGCTGCAGCGTCGCAAGGGGAAGACAGTAACTAACAGAAACAGAAAACACTCACGGTATTTAATTTTTCTGTTTTTTAACTTGTATCTCCTGTACACGGCTATCTCGTTTTTAAAGTAAAATTATTGCCAAGTTGAACGTTTCCATTCTGGTATTTTCATATTTTAAGATTCCCTCCCTTTTTGGACCTGATTTTCTGATATTTTTGGAGATGTTAAAATGGGGGGGGGGGGGGGGGGGGGGTCAACTGTATTGTAACCGTTAATTGTAAATTTTCAGAAATCTCCAGTAAATGAAACATTTTCAGCCACGAACCTGGACTTGTTTTGTCTCTACAGGGAAAACACTGATGCAGAAATGCAAGACATCGACGAGACGGATGGATCAAGCAAGACAACTCCTGCAGTGAAAGGAGGTGAAGTTACCTCCCTGCCATCAGACATGGACGCCACCCCCTCCAAACCAAGCCAGAGATCCAAGAGACGAGTTCAACGCATGATGGACTCCGACAGTGACAGGTTTGTGTGGAATTCCAGACTCAGAGGACAATTGTGACCCTCCACCACGGAATGAGTCGCATGTCACCTTTGCATGATTTTCATATTTTTACATTTACCCAAAGAGTTTTTTATGCTCTATCCAGTGGTGAAAACCGTTTTAGAAAAGAGCGAAAACTGTTTGAGTTATAAGCCTGTGACTAAGGTGACCCTCACGCTGTTACCATACACTCTCCAGACTTATATCAAGTCTAGCGCAGAACCGCGCGAGGTGACATGCGACTCATTTCGTGGTGGAGGGTCACAATTATAGGTCAGTTGGACCTGGATTGAAAATATGTCAAGGTCAAAATGTCCTGGCTAAAAAAACATTGTTTTGTCGGAAGATCTCTTCCATTTCAAAATGAATGGACGGTCGACTGGCCAGGGGTCAGAACAAGGCGTCAGATAACAAAACAATGTTGATATCAAAAGACCGAGGCCTAAGAACTTAACTGCAATCCTAAGATTGTTTGCATGTCTATGGGTGTAAAGCCCGCTACTAACTACAGCCGAACCAAGCCCAACTAGTTCGGCAACGCCATCAAATCAGGGGATTCCCCTATTTTTGGGTTGCACCTGTAACGTTCGTGGTTCGCCGATACAATCCTGCAAACCTTAGGCGCGTCATTGACGAACTGACTTTTCATTGGTTGAATATTTGTGTATCTTCATCCTTGAAGAGTGACAATACTGGCGGCTATAACGCTGTCAACAGATCACAAGTCTTCTCACCGTGTGACCGCTGTCACCGAAAAATTTGCCGCTAGTTAGTACACCGAACCAGGCATGGTGTAACATTCGCTGAACGTTCGCCGACCTAGCTAGGCTTGGTTCGGCTGTAGTTAGTAACGGGCTTAATGTTAAATGTTTGCCTGAAGGCGAGGGACGGCACTGGGTTAAGGATGTCATTGCCTTATAAAAAATAAGGTGCATAGTGTTTTGGTGTGTTGTTGACGTTGTTGGAGCTGCTGTTGACGTTGTTGGAGCTGCTGTTGACGTTCTTGGAGCTGCTGTTGACGTTGTTGGAGCTGCTCTTAGATTAAGCAACCTTTCCTTATACTCCTGTCCTATTTTGAGAATTGTTCAATTTTATTTCTGTTCAAACCCCTCCCTATCTCACCCACCCCACCCCACCCCTTTCTTCTTTTTTTACAAAATAGATTTGAAAGCTGTAAGCACGGTCTTTGTTCTGCTTCATGTATATGCCAAACAGGACAGTGCTGTTAGTTATTCACACTTGACAGTGCAGGACCAAATAATATTTCTCTGTTGTCGCTTTCTGTGTGTGCAGTGACGATGACGCAAACAGACTGGTGATTGACCACGACAAAACCAGCAGTCACGCCACACCGACCAAGCCAGCCAAGCGAATCCGGTTGCTGGACTCTGACCTCAGTGACGATAATAACGAAAAGGAGAACATGGAAACATCCGCCATTAACTACCACTCAGGTAAATTTGCAGGTGTTTCTTGTACCTGTCAAGCAGAAGAACGATGGTGACAGTGTGTGAGGGCGAGAAATAAAAGACCAATAAATACTGTACTCACGTTTTAAGATTTTCATGCAGAGCAGAAAAAGATAAAGAATGCATACTTTATTACAATTTACATTATTGCTTTATTATTACTAAATTGTTTACAGGCCTGATCATTAATGAAAAATAGATTGAATTACGTTATGACTGTCTCATATTTCAACAATTATTTATTTTGAATGGAAAAAACCCTGATTGCATTCCTTATGCCTGTCTGATAAAAACGTGTTCACTGAAACAGTCTCGATGCGTACATCTTCACAACATCTTACTCTAGTAGAAGAACGTCAGCAGCGGTATTGATGACTGGAGGATTTTCAAACAATGATTCTGCCCGTGTTGTGCATGTGGTTTGGTGTCTAGGCTTAACATGTAGTCAGATCATTCATTTACCATAATACTGGCATTGCTTTGTTTGTGGTGCTTTCAGGTAAGATCTTCAAAAGTCTGAGAAAATCAGTCCTTTAAAAGGGAGGGAGTCTTAACACAGGGGTAAATTTGCACAGGTTATCAACAGAAAGTCAGAGAACACTGGGTCTTAAAAGGCAGGGAGTCTTATATCTGAGGGTCTAAAGATTTCATGTATATCTCATTTTGTGTTTCAGATGAGGATGCAAAGACCAGTCAGTCTCAATCTCAGTCTCAATCTCAGTCTCAATCCCAGTCTCAGTCCCAAGGACTGCTGGATTTTGGTGACAGTGACGAAGAAGCCGACAAGAACGGAAAGAAGGACGGTGAAAAAGGCGATGACGAGGAAAGCAGTGATGATGACGTCCCACTGACAGCCGTCGCCAAGAAGAAAGCAGCTGTTCCAGGTAATGTGTTGTACTAGGGGGATGTACATGTGTTGTTTTAACCCTAGTGGAGATAACTTGTTTTCGGTTGTTCAAGCTGCTCGGGCTGTATAGCTTCTACTCTGTCTCTTTGTCTGTCTCTCTGTCTGTCTCTCTGTCTGTCTCTCTGTCTGTCTCTCTGTCTGTCTCTCTGTCTGTCTCTCTGTCTGTCTCTCTGTCTGTCTCTCTGTCTGTCTCTCTGTCTGTCTCTCTGTCGGTCTCTCTGTTGGTCTCTCTGTCTGTC
This sequence comes from Littorina saxatilis, assembly GCF_037325665.1. Taxonomy (NCBI): domain Eukaryota; kingdom Metazoa; phylum Mollusca; class Gastropoda; order Littorinimorpha; family Littorinidae; genus Littorina; species Littorina saxatilis. The sequence goes on along the minus strand of NC_090258.1, from coordinate 44,403,966 downwards.
TCTGTCTGTCTCTCTGTCTGTCTGTCTGTCTCTTTGTCTGTCTCTTTGTCTGTCTCTCTGTCTCTCTGTCTGTCTCTCTCTTTGTCTGTCTCTCTGTCTGTCTCTCTGTCTGTCTCTTTGTCTGTCTCTGTTTGTCTCTCTGTCTGTCTCTTTGTCTGTCTCTGTCTGTCTCTCTGTCTGTCTCTCTGTCTGTCTCTCTGTCTGTCTCTTTGTCTGTCTCTCTGTCTGTCTCTCTGTCTGTCTCTCTGTCTGTCTCTCTGTCTGTTTCTGTCTGTCTCTTTGTTTGTCTCTCTGTCTGTCTCTCTGTCTGTCTGTCTCTCTCTCTGTCTGTCTCTTTGTTTGTCTCTCTGTCTGTCTCTCTGTCTGTCTCTCTGTCTGTCTCTTTGTCTGTCTCTCTGTCTGTCTCTCTGTCTGTCTCTTTGTCTGTCTCTCTGTCTGTCTCTGTCTGTTGCTGTCTCTCTGTCTGTCTCTGTCTGTCTCTCTGTCTGTCTCTCTGTCTGTCTCTCTGTCTGTCTCTTTGTCTGTCTCTCTGTCTGTCTCTCTGTCTGTCTCTCTGTCTGTCTCTGTCTGTCTCTCTGTCTGTCTCTGTCTGTTGCTGTCTCTCTGTCTGTCTCTGTCTGTCTCTCTGTCTGTCTCTCTGTCTGTCTCTCTGTCTGTCTCTTTGTCTGTCCGCACTTACATCTCTGGTTTTTCTTTGTCTTTTTTGCATGGTTGGCTTTTGTTTTTTTGTATCCAGACCTGGAATCTTTCTATGGATAAGTGTTGTTATATTTAGTCAAGTTTTGACTAAATATTTTAACATCGAGGGGGAATCGAAACGAGGGTCGTGGTGTATGTGCGTGCGTGTGTGTGTCTGTGTGTGTGTGTAGAGCGATTCAGACTAAACTACTGGACCGATCTTTATGAAATTTGACATGAGAGTTCCTGGGTATGAAATCCCCATACGTTTTTTTCATTTTTTTGATAAATGTCTTTGATGACGTCATATCCGGCTTTTCGTGAAAGTTGAGGTGGCACTGTCACGCCCTCATTTTTCATCCAAATTGGTTGAAATTTTGGTCAAGTAATCTTCGACGAAGCCCGGACTTTGGTATTGCATTTCAGCTTGGTGGCTTAAAAATTAATTAATGACTTTGGTCATTAAAAATCTGAAAATTGTTAAAAAAAATAAAAATTTATAAAACGATCCAAATTCACGTTTATCTTATTCTCCATCATTTGCTGATTCCAAAAACATATAAATATGTTATATTCGGATTAAAAACAAGCTCTGAAAATTAAATATATAAAAATTATTATCAAAATTAAATTGTCCAAATCAATTTAAAAACACTTTCATCTTATTCCTTGTCGGTTCCTGATTCCAAAAACATATAGATATGATATGTTTGGATTAAAAACACGCTCAGAAAGTTAAAACAAAGAGAGGTACAGAAAAGCGTGCTATCCTTCTAAGCGCAACTACTACCCTGCTCTTCTTGTCAATTTCACTGCCTTTGCCATGAGCGGTGGACTGACGACGCTACGAGTATACGGTCTTGCTGAAAAATGGCATTGCGTTCAGTTTCATTCTGTGAGTTCGACAGCTACTTGACTAAATATTGTATTTTCGCCTTACGCGACTTGTTTTTGGCTCACGAAGTGTAGCCTATGCGATGCTAACTTTTGTCTGTCTGTGCGTGCGTGCGTATGTATGTATGTATGTCTGTGGTAGAAACTTTAACATTTGAAGACGTCATATTACATTGACGTCACATTATGACGTACGAGGGTTAGACGTCACGGGATGGAATTACTGAAAGTCTCGGTGATTGTTATTTTGAGCGGGCTGAGACTATTTGGCAGTCGTGTCCATGTAAGTAGGCTACATGCAGACAGACAGATCTAGATCTAGTGTCTCGCTTTCTTGCACAGTTTCACCTATGCTCTTTCTGTGTGTGTGTGTGTGTGTGTACTGTGTGCGTGTGTGTGACGGAGTGATTGAGTTTGTGTTACTGTTTGTCGATTTCTTACGTGAGCCTTGAAGTTGAAGGCTTCGCCTCTTGTTAATCTTTATAAGACTGTGGTTGCGGATTTCAGAACCATCAGAGAAAATGAAATCTCTGCCTCAGACTTGTGTAGACAACAGGAACATCCTGTCGGTGAAGTCACAAATGTGTTGCTATAGCGTTGGGGGGAGAAGTTTAGGAGAGCAAGCAGTGAGATGGAAGAGTTACTTTGAGCAGTGGAACCCATCCCCCTTTCAAGACCCTGTTTTCTCAGACTGCTCATAACTTGTACATGTACCCCCACTCCCTCCCTCCGCTGTAAGGCCTGAGTTGTTCACATGTTTGAAGGCCTGAGTTGTTCACATGTTTGAAGGCCTGAGTTGTTCACATGTTTGAAGGCCTGAGTTGTTCACATGTTTGAAGGCCTGAGGTGTTCACATGTTTGAAGGCCTGAGTTGTTCACATGTTTGAAGGCCTGAGTTGTTCACATGTTTGAAGGCCTGAGTTGTTCACATGTTTGAAGGCCTGAGGTGTTCACATGTTTGAAGGCCTGAGTTGTTCACATGTTTGAAGACCTGAGGTGTTCACATGTTTGAAGGCCTGAGGTGTTCACATGTTTGAAGGCCTGAGGTGTTCACATGTTTGAAGGCCTGAGGTGTTCACATGTTTGAAGGCCTGAGGTGTTCACATGTTTGAAGGCCTGAGGTGTTCACATGTTTGAAGGCCTGAAAGGGGGGTTCCACTGTCAACAGGTGTCAACAGGTGTCAACAGGTGTCAACAGGTGTCCTAGGAGGAAACGCTGGCTTTAAAGGTCTTCACAATTGTTTGAGAAAAATTCTCTTCTTTCAGAATCGTTCCCGGCGGGGATGTAGCTCAGTCGGTAGCGCACTGGATTTGTATCCAGTTGGCCGCTGTCAGCGTGAGTTCGTCCCCACTTTCGGCGAGAGATTTATTTCTCAGAGTCAACTTTGTGTGCAGACTCTCCTTGGTGTCCGAACACCCCCGTGTGTACACGCAAGCACAAGACCAAGTGTGCACGAAAAAGATCCTGTAATCCATGTCAGAGTTCGGTGGGTTATAGAAACACGAAAATACCCAGCATGCTTCCTCCAAAAACGGCGAATGGCTGCCTAAATGGCAGGGTAAAAAACGGTCATACACATAAAATTCTACTCGTGCAAAAAACACAAGTGTACGTGGGAGTTTAAGCCCACGAACGCAGAAGAAGAAGTTCCCGGCGACCATGTTTTGTGGGTTTTGAAGGCCTTTAAAAATGTTTGATAAAATTCTCTCTTGTTTCAGAATCGTTCCCAGCGACCATGTTTTCTCAGGGCCCGCCCGACTCGGACGACTCAGAGATTGACGACCATGTGCCGCTCGGAGCGCTGAAAAAAAGACGCATGATTATCAGCGACGACGAAGATGAATAGACGTCACCCAGTGACCCAGTGACCACTTTGTGTTCAACGCTGCAGCACATTTCTTCTCATGAAATGTTAGAAAAAAAATGTGACAATAAGACGCAACAAGAATTTTGGCAGAAAAAAAAAGCACTCTGAAAAAAGCGTGTGTGGATTTGTTCAGCGTTTTGCACTGGACCATAGCCATGTTAGCAGAAACAGACAGATGATACAGTCTTTTGTGTCCGGGCGACCACCTCTTTATAACAATCGTCTGCCTTCTATGACCACCCAAATGATCCCCGACGTTTTTTTCTCTATATTATTCACCTTTCCATAATGACCACCTAGCTATGAACACTTTTTTTGGTTGGTCTGTTGGGTGGTCATTACACACAGTGCGACTGTTGTAAGAAGTGTTCAGAAGTTACATAAGCCATTGGGCATTGGACAATTTTTGCGAGTGTTATTTGACCTGTGTGAAACAATACAATGTTTGCAGGCTTTTCTTTTGCACCGGAGCAAATAGGTGCAACATGAAATGTGAGGATGTTGTGATCTTTGTAACCGACTGATAGAGCTGTGCTTAACCCCAGGTAATACACACACTATGACATGCACTAGTCTCTGTCCCTCACACACACTATGCACTAGTCTCTGTCCCTCACACACACTATGACATGCACTAGTCTGTCCCTCACACACACTATGACATGCACTAGTCTCTGTCCCTCACACACACTATGACATGCACTAGTCTCTGTCCCTCACACACACTATGACATGCACTAGTCTCTGTCCCTCACACACACACTATGACATGCACTAGTCTCTGTCCCTCACACACACTATGACATGCACTAGTCTCTGTCCCTCACACACACTATGACATGCACTAGTCTCTGTCCCTTACACACACTATGACATGCACTAGTCTCTGTCCCTCACACACACTATGACATGCACTGGTCTCTGTCCCTCACACACTATGACATGCACTGGTCTCTGTCCCTCACACACTATGACATGCACTAGTCTCTGTCCCTCACACACACTATGACATGCACTAGTCTCTGTCCCTCACACACACTATGACATGCACTAGTCTCTGTCCCTCACACACACTATGACATGCACTAGTCTCTGTCCCTCACACACACTATGACATGCACTAGTCTCTGTCCCTCACACACACTATGACATGCACTAGTCTCTGTCCCTCACACACTATGACATGCACTAGTCGCTGTCCCTCACACACACTATGACATGCACTAGTCTCTGTCCCTCAACAGGTGGGCTTGTTTTATAATGTTGATCATTCTTTTGGCTTCGCCCGTTAGTGTAAAGAATAGAAGGGAAAAAAGAGTTTGTTGTAGAGATGTTTCAGAGAAGTCGGCATTTTGATGTTGTGTTGTATTTGACACTTGACTTGATACTTTTATTGCAAATACAGTGTAAATACACCATGTTAGTTTCGTTTTTTGTCCAATTGACAGTTGTGCAAAGATGAGGTGTCCATCATTTAGTCGAGGGCTCCCAATTCTATGCGAATGCAGTTTTCTGAGAAAAGTACAAATGTGTGTGTGTGTGTGTGTGTGTGTGTGTGTGTGTGTGTGTAAGCATTTCGGTGAGTACTTTGTGATTTGATCATTGATGAGGTTTGTGTGAGATTACATGTATTATCTCACTGTCTCCCAGGTACGAATATATCCGTACCCACTCATATGGCTCTATCTGACCAGGTACGGATATATCCGCTCAGACTGTTAGCTTCAGACACTTCCTGTAACGTCCATCTAACGCCTGCATTCCAGCGTGTTGATACACAGTTACTACAATTCTGAGTGACCTGCTGCAGCACAGCTGGTCTCGGCTATAAAAAAACGTAATCAACATAGGTGGGGTACAAAGTGTTAAAGTACATTTCTATTTTATTAACTTACGAGTCCTCTGCCCCTCTTCCTACTCCCCCCCCCCCCCCCCCCCTCCCTTTACCATAAAACGCTCCCTCCTTAGTCAACCAATAAGACATTAGGGGTATTGCACAAATGTATTGCTATTAGTATTGAAACATTAAACCAAACAACAAAACTATACCACCCACACTAAAAACTAGAACCAAATCCTGACACTAGAAAACCAACACGATTATCACCCTAGTCCAATGCAGTTTATAATTATGACAAATATAGCATTAGGTATCAAGTTTACCACACACCTGTGCATAACTGTTTTAAAATAATTGCACACCATATTCAGGTCAATTTTTTTTTTAAACATGCAGATAAACCTTCAATAAACATAAGCAGGTTAAAACCTTCAAAAAACAAGAGGCGAAGCCTTCAAGGCTCACGTAAGAAATCGACAAACAGTAACACAAACTCAATCACTCCGTCACACATACACACACACACACACACACACACACACACACACACACACACACACACACACACACACACAGTAAGCATAGGTGAAACTATGCAAGAAAGCGAGACCCTGGATCTGCCAAGAAGTCTCGGCCCGCTCACAATAACAATGACCGAGACTTTCAGTAATTCCTTTGCGTGACGTCTAACCCTCTTACGTCATAATGTGACGTCTTCAAATAGTTTCTATCACACACGTCGAACACTTTTGACCGAGACTGACGTAATCCATAGACTCGGAAATGTTAAAGTTTCTACCACAGACATACACACATACATACATACGCACGCACGCACGCACGCACGCACGCACAGACAGACAAAGTTTATCATCGCATAGGCTACACTTACGTGAGCCAACGAGCAGATAAGCCTTAAAACTTACAAATGTATGACAGATCAATTCAGTTCCACCATGTAACAAACATAAAAGTCCCAATTGCCACCGACATACACGAACCATATAATTTACATTGTGTCCACTTCACATTTAGCATTTTGAGCATCTGATGGGAGATAACTCCTCACGCAAATAATCTTGTAATGGGAGGCAACTCTTCATTGCGAACCACCTTTAATGGGAGGTAAACTTGCACAACATTGCCGATAACCGTCTTACACGAGTTGCTTCCCTTACACCGCTGTGTGCCGCGGACGGACTTGGGGTGCCTTTTTTCCAAAACTGACGGCCCTAGTCACGGTTGCCTATGGTAACATTCCTTCTTTTTCTCTAAACCCTGTTATCTAAAGAAAACAGTTTGAAAGTCACACATCTCTTCTCTCTCTCTTCCCCCCCGCCCTCACCAACAGCAACACAACATATAGTGAACACGCCGATTCAGCCGTAACCTGAACCAATTGTTTTTTGTATATATTTATTCGCCGAAATAAATTGATTTAAAACTGTAAACAACAGCAAAAGCCCTGTTGCCCCTTTGGCAGGACAGTCCTCCCGAAAAACGGAGTATGATACTATGACGGTGGGATAAAACACCATGGACGTGAAAATATTGGAATTGCAGTCCACGAACGCAGAAGAAGATCAGGAATGTTTGAAAAAACGACGTAGTAAGGAGAAGAGGTGTGAGAGTGTGTGTGTGTGTGTGTACCCCCCCCCCCCCCCTACCCCTACCCCAGCGTAAAGTGTCGGGCTCTTTCAAAAATAATAGTACGGTTGCTAGAAGCGCTGACCAACAAGTGTTCAGATATTTTTCTAATTGTCGTTTCTAGATAGTAAAATATGTGCTGAAAACAGTCAGCTATCGCACCATCAAGAAATCGGTTCCCTAGTACCCCTTTAAGGCTCTGGAACCACCCCGGGTGGCAATATCGGGTCGCAACAAAGAGTGTTCCCCATAGCCGGAAAGAGCCTCAACCGTGAAAGATAGAAAGAAAGGTATTGAACAAAAAAGACGCACAACACCAATGTGAACCATTTGTGTTATCATACTTATATTAAAATATTGATGACCATGGAATAAATGGGTTATTTTTAGATTTCTGACAAAAAATCGCGAAAAACATGACAAATTGTCTTTTTTATAGCCTAAACTATGAAAGATTTAAAGACAAGTATTGAACACAAAAGATAGCAATGGATAATGGCAACATTTGCTCTCATTGCTGTACAAAATTGTTCATTGTTTTTTAATACTTTTCCGTTTTTGTGGATTTCACAAAGCATACCAGTTAAACGGCAGTCCAGGTAACTCGTCCGAATTTTTGCGGCTAAGAGCCTCAACATTTGAAGATAGAAAGACTATCATTGAACAAAAACTATGGTAAACACTAATGTTAATAACTTTTGATCTCACACTGATATTGAAATATTGATGACCATGCAATTAATGGGCTATTTTCAGATTTGTGGGTACAAAATCGCCCAAAACATGACAAATTGTCTTTTTTCTAGCCTAAAGTATGAAAGATTTAAAGACAAGTATTGAATATAAAAGATTGAACGGGATAATAGCAACAACATTTGCACTCATTGTTGTACAAAATTGTTGATTGTTCTTGAATATTTTCCGTTTTTGTGGATTTCACAAAGCGTACCGATTAATCGGCAACCCGTGTCAATCATCCGAATTATTTCATGCTGCGCCAAAACGATTGAAAATGGATGGAATATTAGTGTTTGAAGACAAAAGGCGCACATTGTCATGTTAAGCATATCTTGTTACACCGTATACACATCAAAATCGTGATAGCTCTTGGTTTGAATGTTACAATGTTTGATTTTGTGCAAGTTACACACATTGATACTGACAAAATGAAATGATATTCCAGGATAATATATCCAGCGCGCTCTTTGGGTCCCCAAAACACTGTACATGGTGAGTCCCATTGTGGTGCCAAAGTAGAAAATAATTATATTCACTTTAGCGATAATCCGCAGTAGACGACATCAAATGACACAGACTGTAATGATAACTCAAAACTCGTCATCGCTTTCAGCAAACGCGTCAAAGTCAACCTCCTCATCTTCTTCCTCGTCTTCCTCGTCATCCTCTTCTCCACAACCACCATCTGCCAGAAGATCGATCAGCGACACAGGTAGGATGGGCTTGAGGCACCACACGGGTTCCAGGACACGGTCTGCATTTTTCGTCCATCCCTGCCCCTGGTCGTAGGGTTTGGGCCTCTCCAGAATGCCTTCATGAGCACGCTTGTACAGGGCAACGCGGTGGTTTACTCGCTGAATGTGCGGCATCAGAGCAGATTGGCAGGGAGGCATGCGGGCTAGATCGACCTTACACTTGGACGTGAGTTTCTCGTTGTCTCCCACCATCTTGCGGAGTAGCTTTTCACGAACGACTGTAATTGTACATCAGGCACGTAAACTCTTCCAACTGCTTCACCACCCGAAGTTTGACATCCCAGTCGTCACCAAACTGCCTGAATGCCGTGTGAAACTTGGGGTTCTTCTCCAGTTTCTTAAGGGGCCCCACCTTCCCCTTTCCTTTGAATGCACTGGTGCAGTCCTCTCCGCTGTACACATAGAACCCAAGAAGAGTGGCACAGTAGTCATGCCCCAGGGACTCTGCAAGCTCAGAGAGGTTGATCAGTGGCCGATGTTTTCCTGATCCCGTATCCAGGTATACAGTCAACTTGATGGCTTCAGCGTGGTAGAGAAGAATGACAAAGATGTCCGTGTCCGGGGTTCTGACCACAGCGTTCTTGTATCCCAGCGCTGCAGCATGATGGAGGTACAGCACCACCCATCATGAGTTTGTCCAAGTCCAATGGTTCGTCTAGTTGCTGTGACTTGACGAGAAGCAGAAACGCGAGGTCGCTTTGCACCTGGTACTGGAGGGCCTTTCCTTGTGAGGATGTGAGCGTGACCTTCTTGCTGCAAGCCTCCATTGTCTTCAGTTTCTGCCAGCAGCCTCTTTATAGGGTCAAAGAAGCTTCCTGGCTCTCCACTTTGAAGGCGGGTGATGAAGTCAGTTTTGGCGACCATGCCTTTAGCTGCCGCCTGAAGCAAGTCCTGTTCGACGTCCATGCGGACAGGGGCACCAGACGCCAAGGAGTAGAGCCTGTCTTTGTCTGAGATGGAAAACGGGTTCGTGAAGTTCTTGACAGCAGTGATGACTCTCTGAACAGCCTCCTCGCTTTTCTTGATTTCGGCCTTCTCCAGTTCGCGATGTCTCCCCACCTTTGGACAGTCTGGATCGTCGAGGAGGTTCACCATCTCCAAGATCTTTTCATAGACTGGGATGTCAAACTTCGGGTGGTGAAGCAGTTGGAAGAGTTTACGTGCCTGATGTACAATTACAGTCGTGAGAAATCAGTTGATGTCGTTCGTGGAAAGCTACTCCGCAAGATGGTGGAAGACAACGAGAAACTCACGTCCAAGTGTAAGGTCGATCTAGTCCGCATGCCTCCCTGCCAATCTGCTCTGATGCCGCACATTCAGCGAGTAAACCACCGCGTTGCCCTGTACAAGCGTGCTCATGAAGGCATTCTGGAGAGGCCCAAACCCTACGACCAGGGGCAGGGATGGACGAAAAATGCAGACCGTGTCCTGGAACCCGTGTGGTGCCTCAAGCCCATCCTACCTGTGTCGCTGATCGATCTTCTGGCAGATGGTGGTTGTGAAGAAGAGGATGACGAGGAAGACGAGGAAGAAGATGAGGAGGTTGACTTTGACGCGTTTGCTGAAAGCGATGACGAGTTTTGAGTTATCATTACAGTCTGTGTCATTTGATGTCGTCTACTGCGGACTATCGCTAAAGTGAATATAATTATTTTCTACCTTGGCACCACAATGGGACTCACCATGTACAGTGTTTTGGGGACCCAAAGAGCGCGCTGGATATATTGTCCTGGAATATCATTTCATTTTGTCAGTATCAATGTGTGTAACTTGCACAAAATCAAACATTGTAACATTCAAACCAAGAGCTATCACGATTTTGATGTGTATACGGTGTAACAAGATATGCTTAACATGACAATGTGCGCCTTTTGTCTTCAAACACTAATATTCCATCCATTTTCAATCGTTTTGGCGCAGCATGAAATAATTCGGATGATTGACACGGGTTGCCGATTAATCGGTACGCTTTGTGAAATCCACAAAAACGGAAAATATTCAAGAACAATCAACAATTTTGTACAACAATGAGTGCAAATGTTGTTGCTATTATCCCGTTCAATCTTTTATATTCAATACTTGTCTTTAAATCTTTCATACTTTAGGCTAGAAAAAAGACAATTTGTCATGTTTTGGGCGATTTTGTACCCACAAATCTGAAAATAGCCCATTAATTGCATGGTCATCAATATTTCAATATCAGTGTGAGATCAAAAGTTATTAACATTAGTGTTTACCATAGTTTTTGTTCAATGATAGTCTTTCTATCTTCAAATGTTGAGGCTCTTGGCCGCAAAAATTCGGACGAGTTACCTGCACTGCCGTTTAATTGGTATGCTTTGTGAAACCCACAAAAACGGAAAAATATTAAAAAACAATGAACAATTTTGTACAACAATGAGAGCAAATGTTGTTGCCATTATCCATTGCTATCTTTTGTGTTCAATACTTGTCTTTAAATCTTTCATAGTTTAGGCTATAAAAAAGACAATTTGTCATGTTTTTCGCGATTTTTTGTCAGAAATCTAAAAATAACCCATTTATTCCATGGTCATCAATATTTTAATATAAGTATGATAACACAAATGGTTCACATTGGTGTTGTGCGTCTTTTTTGTTCAATACCTTTCTTTCTATCTTTCACGGTTGAGGCTCTTTCCGGCTATGGGGAACACTCTTTGTTGCGACCCGATATTGCCACCCGGGGTGGTTCCAGAGCCTTAAAGGGGTACTAGGGAACCGATTTCTTGATGGTGCAATAGCTGACCGTTTTCAGCACATATTTTACTATCTAGAAACGACAATTAGAAAAATATCTGAACACTTGTTGGTCAGCGCTTCTAGCCACTAAACTATAAGTAATAAAGTCATAATAAGAATATAACAAGTCGCGTAAGGCGAAATTACTACATTTAGTGAAGCTGTGGAACTCACAGAATGAAACTGAACGCACTGCATTTTTTCACAATGACCGTAGTCCACCGCTCGTGCAAAACGCAGTGAAACTGACGAGCCTGTTTAGCGCGGTAGTGGTTTCGCTGTGCTGCATAGCACGCTTTTCTGTACCTCTCTTCGTTTTAACTTTCCGAGCGTGTTTTTAATCCAAACATATCCTATCTATATGTTTTTGGAATCAGGAACCGACAAGGAATAAGATGAAATTGTTTTTAAATCGATTTCGGAAATTTAATTTTAATCATAATTTTTATATTTTTAATTTTCAGAGCTTGTTTTTAATCCAAATATAACATATTTATATGTTTTTGGAATCATAAAATGATGAAGAATAAGATGAACGTAAATTTGGATCGTTTTATAAAACAAAAAATTAATTACAATTTTCAGATTTTTAATGACCAAAGTCATAAATTAATTTTTAAGCCACCAAGCTGAAATGCAATACCAAAGTCCGGCCTGCGTCGAAGATTGCTTTACAAAAATTTCAATCAATTTGATTGAAAAAATGAGGGTGTGACAGTGCCGCCTCAACTTTTACAAAAAGCCGGATATGACGTCATCAAAGACATTTATCCAAAAAATGAAAACAAAAACGTCTGGGGATTTCATACCCAGGAACTCTCATGTAAAATTTCATAAAGATCGGTCCAGTAGTTTACCCTGAATCGCCCTACACACACACACACACACATACACACACACACACACACACACACACACACACACACACTCACACACACATACACCACGACCCTCGTCTCGATTCCCCCTCTATGTTAAAGCAAACAGCTACCCTAACCCTAACCCTAAAAGCAAACAGTGCAACCTATATTCATCCCACCCCCTACTCACCCCCCCCCCCCCCCCCCCCCCCATCAGTCTCTCTCATACGTAGATACAGAGACAGACACACACCACAAACACCACTGACGGGCAGTCCCATATCTTGGTCACACCAGTGCATGTGTGTGAGTGTGTGTGTGTGTGTGTGCGCGCGTGCGTGTGTGTTAGAGTGGTGCGTGTGTGTGTGTTAGAGTGGTGCGTGTGTGTGTGATGTGGGCATGAAAAGGGAGGGGAAGAGCAGGGGGTGGCTGGACACAGACTGCAGCCTATCACTTGAAGCCAGTGATGGAGCGAGTGAGGTGTTCCACCGTGTTGGCGGACACTGACGGCAAGTGAGCGACACTGGAGTGGGCTTCTAAGAGAGGGACATGGGACTTGGACAGCTGCATGCTGGGTGACGTGGTCAGCAGCCTGCTCCCGGAGCGCGCTAACCCCCGCGGGGCGGCCGGCGCGGATAAGGGCGAGAACAAGTCCATTAGTTCGTCCTCGATGGAGAGTCGTACGGGCGGCTGGTTGGATGTGGCGGCCGAGGAGCCCATGGACTGACCCCGCGTGACGCTGTCGTGACCCCGCGTGACGCTGTCGTGACCCCGCGGGACGCTGTAGTGACCCTTGTTGCTGACCGTCTTGACCGTGCGCTGGTTCGGGATGGTGTTGACGAAGTGTCCGAAGCGGGACACGGGCTGAGGGACGCCGCCGGGCGGGGTGGGCGGCAGGGACAGGGCGGGCGTGTACTGGTGGAACAGCGCGGGTTTGAACCACGGAGCCCACAGTCTGGTGGACGCCACGGGCAGGTTCTCCTTGCGCCACTTGGTCACGTCGAGCGGCTCTTCGGGTTTCTTGGTCGTCTTGCCTTTCTTCCCTTTCTTCTTCTTGGGCTCTACCGGCACAGGGGGCGGTCTGTTGCGGGGCGGGAGGATGGGGTACTTGGGGCGGGGCCTGGGGATGACGTACAGGTCGTAGTACGCCTTGAGCATCTTGTCCTCCATAATCTCCTCGTAGGTGAGCTCGGGCGGGGGGAAGAGCTTGGGGGGCTTCTTGTAGAGCGAGTTGGGCAGCGCGCGGTGCTTGAGACTCCTAACGAACAGGTCGTGCACCTCCTGCTCCACCATTTCCTGAAACACGTTGCGTCACTCTACAGTGGAACCCGCTTTTAAGACCCCCAATCAAGCACTTCCTTCCTTTTAAGATGTTATTTTTTCAGATTTTCTGTTCTTAACCACTGTTAATGGACCTCCATTTTAAGACTCACTCCTGTTTAAGACCTGTTCTTCTTCCGTTTTTGGAGGTCTTAAAATGGGGGTTCCACTGTTCTGGGAGGAACATGATGGTCAGTGTGCTGGTCAGTGTGCTGGTCAGTGTGCTGGCAGACATGATGGTCAGTGTGCTGGTCAGTGTGCTGGTCAGTGTGCTGGTCAGTGTGCTGGCAGACATGATGGTCAGTGTGATGGTCAGTGTGATGGTCAGTGTGCTGGCAGACATGATGGTCAGTGTGCTGGTCAGTGTGCTGGTCAGTGTGCTGGTCAGTGTGCTGGCAGACATGATGGTCAGTGTGCTGGTCAGTGTGCTGGTCAGTGTGCTGGTCAGTGTGCTGGTCAGTGTGCTGGCAGACATGATGGTCAGTGTGCTGGTCAGTGTGCTGGTCAGTGTGCTGGTCAGTGTGCTGGCAGACATGATGGTCAGTGTGCTGGCAGACATGATGGTCAGTGTGCTGGCAGACATGATGGTCAGTGTGCTGGCAGACATGATGGTCAGTGTGATGGTCAGTGTGATGGTCAGTGTGCTGGTCAGTGTGCTGGCAGACATGATGGTCAGTGTGCTGGTAGACATGATGGTCAGTGTGCTGGTAGACATGATGGTCAGTGTGCTGGCAGACATGATGGTCAGTGTGCTGGTAGACATGATGGTCAGTGTGCTGGCAGACATGATGGTCAGTGTGCTGGCAGACATGATGGTCAGTGTGCTGGTAGACATGATGGTCAGTGTGCTGGCAGACATGATGGTCAGTGTGCTGGTAGACATGATGGTCAGTGTGCTGGCAGACATGATGGTCAGTGTGCTGGTAGACATGATGGTCAGTGTGCTGGCAGACATGATGGTCAGTGTGCTGGCAGACATGATGGTCAGTGTGCTGGCAGACATGATGGTCAGTGTGCTGGTAGACATGATGGTCAGTGTGCTGGTAGACATGATGGTCAGTGTGCTGGTAGACATGATGGTCAGTGTGCTGGTAGACATGATGGTCAGTGTGCTGGTAGACATGATGGTCAGTGTGCTGGCAGACATGATGGTCAGTGTGCTGGTAGACATGATGGTCAGTGTGCTGGTAGACATGATGGTCAGTGTGCTGGTAGACATGATGGTCAGTGTGCTGGCAGACATGATGGTCAGTGTGCTGGCAGACATGATGGTCAGTGTGCTGGTAGACATGATGGTCAGTGTGCTGGTCAGTGTGATGGTCAGTGTGCTGGTCAGTGTGATGGTCAGTGTGCTGGTAGACATGATGGTCAGTGTGCTGGCAGACATGATGGTCAGTGTGCTGGTAGACATGATGGTCAGTGTGCTGGCAGACATGATGGTCAGTGTGCTGGTCAGTGTGATGGTCAGTGTGCTGGCAGACATGATGGTCAGTGTGCTGGCAGACATGATGGTCAGTGTGCTGGTAGACATGATGGTCAGTGTGCTGGCAGACATGATGGTCAGTGTGCTGGCAGACATGATGGTCAGTGTGCTGGCAGACATGATGGTCAGTGTGCTGGCAGACATGATGGTCAGTGTGCTGGCAGACATGATGGTCAGTGTGCTGGCAGACATGATGGTCAGTGTGCTGGCAGACATGATGGTCAGTGTGCTGGTAGACATGATGGTCAGTGTGCTGGCAGACATGATGGTCAGTGTGCTGGCAGACATGATGGTCAGTGTGCTGGCAGACATGATGGTCAGTGTGCTGGCAGACATGATGGTCAGTGTGCTGGCAGACATGATGGTCAGTGTGCTGGTAGACATGATGGTCAGTGTGCTGGCAGACATGATGGTCAGTGTGCTGGCAGACATGATGGTCAGTGTGCTGGCAGACATGATGGTCAGTGTGCTGGCAGACATGATGGTCAGTGTGCTGGCAGACATGATGGTCAGTGTGCTGGCAGACATGATGGTCAGTGTGCTGGCAGACATGATGGTCAGTGTGCTGGCAGACATGATGGTCAGTGTGCTGGCAGACATGATGGTCAGTGTGCTGGCAGACATGATGGTCAGTGTGCTGGCAGACATGATTTGGTCAGTGTGCTGGTAGACATGATGGTCAGTGTGCTGGCAGACATGATGGTCAGTGTGCTGGTAGACATGATGGTCAGTGTGCTGGCAGACATGATGGTCAGTGTGCTGGCAGACATGATGGTCAGTGTGCTGGCAGACATGATGGTCAGTGTGCTGGTAGACATGATGGTCAGTGTGCTGGTAGACATGATGGTCAGTGTGCTGGCAGACATGATGGTCAGTGTGCTGGCAGACATGATGGTCAGTGTGCTGGCAGACATGATGGTCAGTGTGCTGGCAGACATGATGGTCAGTGTGCTGGCAGACATGATGGTCAGTGTGCTGGCAGACATGATGGTCAGTGTGCTGGCAGACATGATGGTCAGTGTGCTGGCAGACATGATGGTCAGTGTGCTGGCAGACATGATGGTCAGTGTGCTGGCAGACATGATGGTCAGTGTGCTGGCGTGCTGGTAGACATGATGGTCAGTGTGCTGGCAGACATGATGGTCAGTGTGCTGGTAGACATGATGGTCAGTGTGCTGGCAGACATGATGGTCAGTGTGCTGGCAGACATGATGGTCAGTGTGCTGGCAGACATGATGGTCAGTGTGCTGGCAGACATGATGGTCAGTGTGCTGGTAGACATGATGGTCAGTGTG
The DNA here is from genome assembly GCF_037325665.1 of Littorina saxatilis. Lineage (NCBI taxonomy): Eukaryota > Metazoa > Mollusca > Gastropoda > Littorinimorpha > Littorinidae > Littorina > Littorina saxatilis. Next base: position 44,387,828 of record NC_090258.1, on the reverse strand, counting down.
CTGGCAGACATGATGGTCAGTGTGCTGGCAGACATGATGGTCAGTGTGCTGGCAGACATGATGGTCAGTGTGCTGGTAGACATGATTTGGTCAGTGTGCTGGCAGACATGATGGTCAGTGTGCTGGTAGACATGATTTGGTCAGTGTGCTGGCAGACATGATTTGGTCAGTGTGCTGGTAGACATGATTTGGTCAGTGTGCTGGCAGACATGATGGTCAGTGTGCTGGCAGACATGATGGTCAGTGTGCTGGCAGACATGATGGTCAGTGTGCTGGCAGACATGATGGTCAGTGTGCTGGTAGACATGATGGTCAGTGTGCTGGCAGACATGATGGTCAGTGTGCTGGCAGACATGATGGTCAGTGTGCTGGCAGACATGATGGTCAGTGTGCTGGCAGACATGATGGTCAGTGTGCTGGCAGACATGATGGTCAGTGTGCTGGCAGACATGATGGTCAGTGTGCTGGCAGACATGATGGTCAGTGTGCTGGCAGACATGATGGTCAGTGTGCTGGCAGACATGATGGTCAGTGTGCTGGCAGACATGATGGTCAGTGTGCTGGCAGACATGATGGTCAGTGTGCTGGCAGACATGATTTGGTCAGTGTGCTGGCAGACATGATGGTCAGTGTGCTGGCAGACATGATTTGGTCAGTGTGCTGGCAGACATGATGGTCAGTGTGCTGGTAGACATGATTTGGTCAGTGTGCTGGCAGACATGATTTGGTCAGTGTGCTGGCAGACATGATGGTCAGTGTGCTGGCAGACATGATGGTCAGTGTGCTGGCAGACATGATGGTCAGTGTGCTGGCAGACATGATTTGGTCAGTGTGCTGGCAGACATGATTTGGTCAGTGTGCTGGCAGACATGATTTGGTCAGTGTGCTGGCAGACATGATGGTCAGTGTGCTGGCAGACATGATGGTCAGTGTGCTGGCAGACATGATTTGGTCAGTGTGCTGGCAGACATGATTTGGTCAGTGTGCTGGCAGACATGATGGTCAGTGTGCTGGTAGACATGATGGTCAGTGTGCTGGCAGACATGATGGTCAGTGTGCTGGCAGACATGATGGTCAGTGTGCTGGCAGACATGATGGTCAGTGTGCTGGCAGACATGATGGTCAGTGTGCTGGCAGACATGATTTGGTCAGTGTGCTGGCAGACATGATGGTCAGTGTGCTGGCAGACATGATTTGGTCAGTGTGCTGGCAGACATGATGGTCAGTGTGCTGGCAGACATGATTTGGTCAGTGTGCTGGTAGACATGATTTGGTCAGTGTGCTGGCAGACATGATGGTCAGTGTGCTGGCAGACATGATTTGGTCAGTGTGCTGGCAGACATGATTTGGTCAGTGTGCTGGTAGACATGATTTGGTCAGTGTGCTGGCAGACATGATGGTCAGTGTGCTGGCAGACATGATGGTCAGTGTGCTGGCAGACATGATGGTCAGTGTGCTGGCAGACATGATGGTCAGTGTGCTGGTAGACATGATGGTCAGTGTGCTGGCAGACATGATGGTCAGTGTGCTGGCAGACATGATGGTCAGTGTGCTGGCAGACATGATGGTCAGTGTGCTGGCAGACATGATGGTCAGTGTGCTGGCAGACATGATGGTCAGTGTGCTGGCAGACATGATGGTCAGTGTGCTGGCAGACATGATGGTCAGTGTGCTGGCAGACATGATGGTCAGTGTGCTGGCAGACATGATGGTCAGTGTGCTGGCAGACATGATGGTCAGTGTGCTGGCAGACATGATGGTCAGTGTGCTGGCAGACATGATTTGGTCAGTGTGCTGGCAGACATGATGGTCAGTGTGCTGGCAGACATGATTTGGTCAGTGTGCTGGCAGACATGATGGTCAGTGTGCTGGTAGACATGATTTGGTCAGTGTGCTGGCAGACATGATTTGGTCAGTGTGCTGGCAGACATGATGGTCAGTGTGCTGGCAGACATGATGGTCAGTGTGCTGGCAGACATGATGGTCAGTGTGCTGGCAGACATGATTTGGTCAGTGTGCTGGCAGACATGATTTGGTCAGTGTGCTGGCAGACATGATTTGGTCAGTGTGCTGGCAGACATGATGGTCAGTGTGCTGGCAGACATGATGGTCAGTGTGCTGGCAGACATGATTTGGTCAGTGTGCTGGCAGACATGATTTGGTCAGTGTGCTGGCAGACATGATGGTCAGTGTGCTGGTAGACATGATGGTCAGTGTGCTGGCAGACATGATGGTCAGTGTGCTGGCAGACATGATGGTCAGTGTGCTGGCAGACATGATGGTCAGTGTGCTGGCAGACATGATGGTCAGTGTGCTGGCAGACATGATTTGGTCAGTGTGCTGGCAGACATGATGGTCAGTGTGCTGGCAGACATGATTTGGTCAGTGTGCTGGCAGACATGATGGTCAGTGTGCTGGTAGACATGATTTGGTCAGTTCGCTGGCAGACATGATGGTCAGTGTGCTGGCAGACATGATGGTCAGTGTGCTGGCAGACATGATGGTCAGTGTGCTGGCAGACATGATGGTCAGTGTGCTGGCAGACATGATTTGGTCAGTGTGCTGGCAGACATGATTTGGTCAGTGTGCTGGCAGACATGATTTGGTCAGTGTGCTGGCATACATGATGGTCAGTGTGCTGGCAGACATGATGGTCAGTGTGCTGGCAGACATGATTTGGTCAGTGTGCTGGCAGACATGATTTGGTCAGTGTGCTGGTAGACATGATGGTCAGTGTGCTGGCAGACATGATGGTCAGTGTGCTGGCAGACATGATTTGGTCAGTGTGCTGGCAGACATGATTTGGTCAGTGTGCTGGCAGACATGATTTGGTCAGTGTGCTGGCAGACATGATTTGGTCAGTGTGCTGGCAGACATGATTTGGTCAGTGTGCTGGCAGACATGATTTGGTCAGTGTGCTGGCAGACATGATTTGGTCAGTGTGCTGGCAGACATGATTTGGTCAGTGTGCTGGCAGACATGATTTGGTCAGTGTGCTGGCAGACATGATTTGGTCAGTGTGCTGGCAGACATGATTTGGTCAGTGTGCTGGCAGACATGATTTGGTCAGTGTGCTGGTAGACATGATTTGGTCAGTGTGCTGGCAGACATGATTTGGTCAGTGTGCTGGCAGACATGATTTGGTCAGTGTGCTGGCAGACATGATTTGGTCAGTGTGCTGGCAGACATGATTTGGTCAGTGTGCTGGCAGACATGATTTGGTCAGTGTGCTGGCAGACATGATTTGGTCAGTGTGCTGGCAGACATGATTTGGTCAGTGTGCTGGCAGACATGATTTGGTCAGTGTGCTGGCAGACATGATTTGGTCAGTGTGCTGGCAGACATGATTTGGTCAGTGTGCTGGCAGACATGATTTGGTCAGTGTGCTGGCAGACATGATTTGGTCAGTGTGCTGGCAGACATGTTTTGATAGTCACGGCAACAGCGACACAAAGCAAGACAAAGAGATACCATGGCAACGGGAGAGAACTCTTTCTTGGTAATTCGTGAATTGCTTGGGGGACGGATCTTTGACCCCAACAAAGTCTTTGTGTGGACAAATGAGCAAAAGCAGTTTGTGAGAGGTAGACATGCTGGTGTGAGTCGTTGAGACAGAGACGTTAATACTCAATGGCGTGAAGCGTTGAGACAGAGACATAAATACTCAATGGCTTTCAGTTAGCTGAGTAATTGTTTTGAGTTGAGTAATAATGTGCGTACACATTACGCCCTTGACGATGTCGTCTGTCGACCAGTCACAGAAGCAAAGCTGGCCAGGTATGCGTGTACTTCATACAAGAAACCAGAAACATGCGTCTTTGTGCGTATTGCCAGTGGGTGTGGGGGGGGGGGGGGGCTACTTTTTGGGCTGGGCTGCACAGGAGCTTGTATCAAATTGAAAGCGCTGGTCGATCTACTCTTTTAGCTTTCCTGCACTATTACTACTACATGTAGTAGTGAGCTGGGGTGGGGGTTGTGCAAGCATAAAACTGATCTCATACTGACCTCTTCTTGCTTCAGGGGGGTGTCGGACACGGCGAAGAGGTTGCTGACCGAGTCTGACGGCACGGTGAGAATCTCCTCCGATCGTCTGTTGTTGCTGTGCAGCCCTTTGACCAGCTCGATGTCCGACATGATCATATGGGTCCCGATTTCGGGCATCATGGCTAGCAGACGGCGGTCGTGCGAGTTCTCTGGACTTTCCCCGGTGTCTCGGTGACGGAGTGTCAGGTTGAACATCCGGAGCACGTCCTTGACCGTGAACCTTTCGTGGTAGAACTTTTTCCCTTCCGTTTGGTTCCATTTTACACTGCCGGAACGCCTTGCTCTCGACACTGGCATTTTGGATGACTGCTGTACTTTGCTTGGTGGATAAAGTTATCCAACGACCTTGGGTCTTTGCGATTTGCTTGTTTTTGAATGAGTTGGAGAACACGCGTCCCAGTTTTAAGTCAGTTTTTTGTTCTCTCGCGCGGTTGTCTTTCGTGATTTTTGAATCCGAGGAAAAAAATCTAGTCCGGATTTTCCCCCTGTTATTTTGGCCCTTGCCAGTTTTTGACTCTTGATGAATTCGCGGAAGAAGACCTATTTGGCTGTGTGGCAATGTTTCACCGCTTGTTGTATCTAAAGGCTCTATGTATAGGGACTTTCTTTCTTTATTTGGTGTTTAACGTCGTTTTCAACCACGAAGGTTATATCGCGACGATGTATAGGGACTATTGGACACTGTAATGTATAGGGACTATTGGACAGTGTAATGTATAGGGACTATTGGACACTGTAATGTATAGGGACTATTGGACACTGTAATGTATAGGGACTATTGGACACTGTAATGTATAGGGACTATTGGACAGTGTAATGTATAGGGACTATTGGACAGTGTAATGTATAGGGACTATTGGACGGTCCCCAGGGTGTCCGTTCATAGCAGGTCCCACTGTAAATACTCGTAGAAGCTTTACTTATCTGGGCAGCAGTGTATGTTGTGGTCTCCGTTCTCACCAGTCGAACATTGTTAGTTGTGACTAACTGTCGTTCTTATTCATGCACTTGTGTGGAAAGTTTGTCCGAGGCCGACAGGTTTCTTTTCCTCTTTTTATGTCGACTTTTCGGTCTCTTACTTACTTTTTTTTTTTTTACTGGATGTCCACAAAGACTTCTGCTTTCAGAGCAAAGAGTATGTCAGGCTTAGCAGCGCAATGATTCCAGGGAATCAGCCACACAATTGTCTCAAATTCTGAAGCACAACAGATCCGAGAATGTTCAAATGTTCACCAAATGTGTTCGATCTTGTGGTGCTACCGTGTGCACGGTAGATTCAACGAATTCTTTGGTTTGCGTTGATTGTTCTCAGAACAGCGCCAACTTGTTAGTTAGTTCTGGCTGTTGAGCCTTCAGAACTGAGACGAAAAGCTTTCATAAACTAGCAAGGAATCGGCCATGTTTTTGGAGTTTGGTTTTCTTTGCGCGAACACTTTGGTGACGATAGATAGCAAATGACGTCATGTAATGGACTGCGAGTGACGACATTTATACCGAGTTGTGTTGCCTTTGGTTGACTGAGACTATTCGAAAGGACGCATGCGTGTCTGAATTACATGGACTTCTCGCGTGACTTTGCAGATGAAACTCAAACTAGTAAGCCTTCTGTTTCTTGTTTATGTATGCATTTTGTCTGTTTCACACTCTGTTGTTAAAACTCTTTCTCACTTCAATACACTTTCAGCTTTATGCAAGTCAGCGTGCACACACTCACACACACACACTCACACACACACACACACACACACACACACACACACACACACACACACGGGGGGGGGGGGGGGGGGGAGGGGGGGCAAACTCACGCAAACACACACACCAATGAAAGCAGCAGTCCAAGAGACAGGTTGGTGCTGTTTTATTATTTTCAATCAGATCAGTTGTCGTAGGAACCAGGACAGCTTGACAGACACAATTAGTTCCGTTTCTGACACTTCACATCCTGTCGCCCCTTCTTCGTCCCGGCCCGCTTCTGACGAGTTTCTCTACTTTCTCTGTCGCCATCGACATGGTTTTTGCACTGCTCTGTGTTATTGTGTGTGTGTGTGTCTGTGTGTGTGTGTCTGTGTGTGTGTGTGTGTGTCTGTGTGTGTGTGTCTGTGTGTGTGTGTGTGTGTGTGTGTGTGTGTGTGTGTGTGTTATTTCTTTGCCTTTCTCTTTGCCTTTTCCGCCTCCATGGCTTTGAGTTTCTCCTGTCGGGGGTCAAGGGGTGGCGGGGGTCGCACCTTCAACACAGATAACCAAGGGAAGTAAGCATAGGGAAACACCAGACAGTCAGGAAGAGTTATGCGCAATCTAAGTTGAAATAACAAAGGGAGGTAATCTCTGAAAGCACAAACAGTGGGGGTCACCATAGTAACGCTCACAAACAAAAGCCTCACCATGTCGGCTTTCTGAATGGGGTGGGGGTCACCATAGTTACACTAGCAAACAGTGATGGTCACCATAGTTACACTAGCAAACAGTGATGGTCACCATAGTTACACTAGCAAACAGTGATGGTCACCATAGTTACACTAGCAAACAGTGGGGGTTACCATAGTTACACTAGCAAACAGTGGGGGTTACCATAGTTACACTAGCAAACAGTGGGGGTCACCATAGTTACACTAGCAAACAGTGGGAGTCACCATAGTTACACTAGCAAACAGTGGGGGTTACCATAGTAACACTTGCAAACAGTGGGGGTCACCATAGTTACACTAGCAAACAGTGGGGGTTACCATAGTTACACTAGCAAACAGTGGGGGTTACCATAGTTACACTAGCAAACAGTGGGGGTCACCATAGTTACACTAGCAAACAGTGGGGGTTACCATAGTTACACTAGCAAACAGTGGGGGTCACCATAGTTACACTAGCAAACAGTGGGGGTTACCATAGTTACACTAGCAAACAGTGGGGGTCACCATAGTTACACTAGCAAACAGTGGGGGTTACCATAGTTACACTAGCAAACAGTGGGGGTTACCATAGTTACACTAGCAAACAGTGGGGGTCACCATCGTAACACTTGCAAACAGTGGGGGTCACCATAGTTACACTAGCAAACAGTGGGGGTCACCATAGTAACACAAGCAAACAGTGGGGGTCACCATAGTTACACTAGCAAACAGTGGGGGCACCATAGTAACACTAGCAAACAGTGGGGGTCACCATAGTAACACAAGCAAACAGTGGGGGTCACCATAGTAACACTAGCAAACAGTGGGGGTCACCATAGTAACACTAGCAAACAGTGGGGGTCACCATAGTAACACTAGCAAACAGTGGGGGTCACCATAGTAACACTAGCAAACAGTGGGGGTCACCATAGTAACACTAGCAAACAGTACAACGACGAATTCTCACCAATTCGGCTCTCCGGATGGGGTGGGGTTGAGGAGCGAAGGGAAACTCCCAGGAGACCCAGGGGTTGTTCTCGCCGTACACCTTTTCGTAGACCTTGAGGGCGCGTGACGTCATATTCTCGTGCCACGTCTTCATGGGAGGGGGGCGCGCGGTGGGGAGTCGTTTGTACACGGAGTTGGGTAAGGTGGCGCTGTGTGCTATCATGCGCGCGTACGCATCGTGTTCCTCCTTGGGTACAAGTACCTGCACACACACACACACGCACGCGTACACAAGCACGCACGCATACATGCACACACACACACACACACACACACACACACACACACACACACACACACACGCAGGCACACACACACACAAGCACACGCACGCACGCATACACACACACACACACACACACACACACACACACACACACACTGGTGTCAAGACTGCAAGAAACTCTTCCTCTCTGTCTCTCCTGTCTTTTCCAACTCATCTATGTCTCTCTCTCCCTCTCTCGATCTTAACCTTCCTCGCTCTTTCTTTCTCTCCCCCCCCCCCCCCAGTCCCTCTCTCCCTCCCTCGTTTATGATCTCTCTCACTCCCTCTATCTATCTCCCTCCCTCTCTCACTCCCTCCATCTATCTCCCTTCCTCTCTCACTCCCTCTATCTATCTCCCTTCCTCTCTCACTCCCTTTATCTATCTCCCTTCCTCTCTCACTCCCTCTATCTATCTCCCTCCCTCTCTCACTCCCTCTATCTATCTCCCTTCCTCTCTCACTCCCTCTATCTATCTCCCTTCCTCTCTCACTCCCTCTATCTATCTCCCTTCCTCTCTCACTCCCTCTATCTATCTCCCTCCCTCTCTCACTCCCTCTATCTATGCCCCTTCCTCTCTCACTCCCTCTATCTATCTCCCTTCCTCTCTCACTCCCTCTATCTATCTCCCTTCCTCTCTCACTCCCTCTATCTATCTCCCTTCCTCTCTCATTCCCTCTATCTATCTCCTTTCCTCTCTCTTTCTCCTCCCTCTATCTATCTCCCTTCCTCTCTCATTCCCTCTATCTATCTCCCTTCCTCTCTCTTTCTCCTCCCTCTATCTATCTCCCTTCCTCTCTCTTTCTCCTCCCTCTATCTATCTCCCTTCCTCTCTCTTTCTCCTCCCTCTATCTATCTCCCTTCCTCTCTCATTCCCTCTATCTATCTCCCTTCCTCTCTCATTCCCTCTATCTATCTCCCTTCCTCTCTCATTCCCTCTATCTATCTCCCTTCCTCTCTCACTCCCTCTATCTATCTCCCTTCCTCTCTCATTCCCTCTATCTATCTCCCTTCCTCTCTCATTCCCTCTATCTATCTCCCTTCCTCTCTCACTCCCTCTATCTATCTCCCTTCTTCTCTCATTCCCTCTATCTATCTCCCTTCCTCTCTCATTCCCTCTATCTATCTCCCTTCCTCTCTCACTCCCTCTATCTATCTCCCTTCCTCTCTCATTCTCTCTATCTATCTCCCTTCCTCTCTCATTCCCTCTATCTCCCTTCCTCTCTCATTCCCTCTATCCATCTCCCTTCCTCTCTCACTCCCTCTATCTATCTCCCTTCCTCTCTCACTCCCTCTGTCTATCTCCCTTCCTCTCTCATTAACTGTATCTATCTCCCTTCCTCTCTCACTCCCTCTATCTATCTCCCTTCCTCTCTCATTCCCTCTATCTATATCCCTTCCTCTCTCACTCCCTCTATCTATCTCCCTTCCTCTCTCACTCCCTCTATCTATCTCCCTTCCTCTCTCATTCCCTCTATCTATCTCCCTTCCTCTCTCATTCCCTCTATCTATCTCCCTTCCTCTCTCACTCCCTCTATCTATCTCCCTTCCTCTCTCATTCCCTCTATCTATCTCCCTTCCTCTCTCACTCCCTCTATCTATCTCCCTTCCTCTCTCATTCCCTCTATCTATCTCCCTTCCTCTCTCATTCCCTCTATCTATCTCCCTTCCTCTCTCATTCCCTCTATCTATCTCCCTTCCTCTCTCACTCCCTCTATCTATCTCCCTTCCTCTCTCACTCCCTCTATCTATGTCCCTTCCTCTCTCACTCCCTCTATCTATCTCCCTTCCTCTCTCACTCCCTCTATCTATCTCCCTTCCTCTCTCACTCCCTCTATCTATCTCCCTTCCTCTCTCACTCCCTCTATCTATCTCCCTTCCTCTCTCACTCCCTCTATCTATCTCCCTTCCTCTCTCATTCCCTCTATCTATCTCCCTTCCTCTCTCACTCCCTCTATCTCCCTTCCTCTCTCACTCCCTCTATCTATCTCCCTTCCTCTCTCATTCCCTCTATCTATATCCCTTCCTCTCTCACTCCCTCTATCTATCTCCCTTCCTCTCTCACTCCCTCTATCTATCTCCCTTCCTCTCTCTTTCTCCTCCCTCTATCTATCTCCCTTCCTCTCTCACTCCCTCTATCTATCTCCCTTCCTCTCTCTTTCTCCTCCCTCTATCTATCTCCCTTCCTCTCTCACTCCCTCTATCTATCTCCCTTCCTCTCTCTTTCTCCTCCCTCTATCTATCTCCCTTCCTCTCTCACTCCCTCTATCTATCTCCCTTCCTCTCTCTTTCTCCTCCCTCTATCTATCTCCCTTCCTCTCTCACTCCCTCTATCTATCTCCCTTCCTCTCTCTTTCTCCTCCCTCTATCTATCTCCCTTCCTCTCTCTTTCTCCTCCCTCTATCTATCTCCCTTCCTCTCTCACTCCCTCTATCTATCTCCCTTCCTCTCTCTTTCTCCTCCCTCTATCTATCTCCCTTCCTCTCTCTTTCTCCTCCCTCTATCTATCTCCCTTCCTCTCTCATTCCCTCTATCTATCTCCCTTCCTCTCTCACTCCCTCTATCTATCTCCCTTCCTCTCTCTTTCTCCTCCCTCTATCTATCTCCCTTCCTCTCTCTTTCTCCTCCCTCTATCTATCTCCCTTCCTCTCTCATTCCCTCTATCTATCTCCCTTCCTCTCTCACTCCCTCTATCTATCTCCCTTCCTCTCTCATTCCCTCTATCTATCTCCCTTCCTCTCTCACTCCCTCTATCTATCTCCCTTCCTCTCTCTTTCTCCTCCCTCTATCTATCTCCCTTCCTCTCTCTTTCTCCTCCCTCTATCTATCTCCCTTCCTCTCTCTTTCTCCTCCCTCTATCTATCTCCCTTCCTCTCTCATTCTCCTCCCTCTTTTTCTCCCTCTTCCTATCTGTCTTTCTCAGTCCCTCTCCACTTTTTTCCTCTTTATCTCTTCTTCCCTCTCTCTCTCTCTCTCACTCTCTCTCACTCTCTCTCTCACTCTCTCTACTCTCTCTCTCTCACTCTCTCTCACTCCCTCCTACTCGCCCCCTCCTCCCTCTCTCTCTCACTCTCTTTTTTTCTCTCACTCTCTCTCTCTCTCTCTCTCTCTCTCACACCCTCTGTCTCACTCCCTCCTACTCGCCCCCTCCCCCCTCTCTCTCTCTCACTCTCTTTTTTTCTCTCACTCTCTCTCTCACACCCTCTGTCTCACTCCCTCCTCCTCGCCCCCTCCCCCCTCTCTCTCTTTCTCACTCACCTCCTCCTGTATGAGCCTGGCGTCGGAGGATGCAAAGAGATGGGACACAGAGTTTGACGGGACGACGAGGATGCCATGTGACGGCGAGCGTTTGGTGCACAACACGTCGATCTCCTGGATGAGCTCAAGGTCAATGGAGTCGGTGCCAAGGTGCTCCCAGGAGCCGCTCATCACGAGGAGACACGCTGGCGTTGCTCTCTGCCCTGGGCAGAGTCAATCGGGTTAACGGCGTGATAGCAGTTTGATTCGCTCTCTGATCAGTTGTTACTTTAAACTGGTTGTGGGGATGTTGATAGCAGTTTGATTTGCTCTCTGATCAGTTGTTACTTTTAACTGGTTGTGGTGATGTTGATAGCAGTTTGATTCGCTCTCTGGTTATTTCTCCTGACTTCTGACTCCTGATATGCTGTGTGGAGCGTGGGTCAGGGTGGGTCAGCGTGGGTCAGGGTGGATCAGCGTGGGACAGGGTGGGTCAGCGGGGGTCAGAGTGGGTCAGTGTTTACTGGTGACGATCGTCTTGCTGTTTCGTTTCTCTACTCTTTCTGAATACCATGCTCTTAGACTAACAACTTTGTTGTGCAAGCGTAGGCGGAAATATATTTAAAATCAGTACCAAGCTGACCCCCAAATTCGTTGAAAAGTGCTCGCGTGACGGTTATTTCTTCATACGGTGGTTCCTCTACACGGTGCTAACTTGCTTTGCCATTGAAATGTTTGACCAGAAAAGTCCGATGGACGGAGCAGGTAAAATAACAACCATAGCGTCGTCTGCTCTGTTGGTTGTTGGAAATCAAGAGAACAATGTACCGTTCAAAGTGATGACAGCGGTTTTTTGATGACGGAAATCAGGTTTTTTTGCTGAATGAAGAATAACGTTTCCATATCAAACGTAAAAGAATAAATTCAGCAGGTATTCAGTGCTCCATGCAACGTTTGACTCGGTCTTGGAGGGTGGTTTGACGATGGCTACACTCTTTTTGTCGTCGTCCTTTTCCACGTTTCCACTCTTCCCGCCTCCTTCCTGCGGAGAGCTCGTCGCATCGCTCTCTGCTGGCGATTCCTTTACGGTCATTTGCTGGAGTTTCAATTTAACAGCTTACATCTTTACACGTTGAGGCCACACATGAACGCTGCAAGCCAAAAATGACTTGGTCTGTAAATTACTTTAGGGTGACGTCATTGGTCGGTTGACGTCATGGCCGTGGTGTAAGTCCAGTCTCGAAGGCTTCAGTCTTTGCGCTTGTGGCAGCGTTCACTCTGCCCGCAGACATGAGTGCTTGCCATCTAACAACGATCTACTGAATTAAACAGCTTAGTCTGTGCTTTGACAGGCGCACCGGGCTAGCGGATGAGACTTATGTGCAAACCTATTATAATATATAGTGCCTTATCCCTTTTTGTGTGTACACGCAAGCATAAGACCAAGTGCGCACGGAAAAAGATCCTGTTTTCCATGTCAGAATTCGGTGGGTTATAGAAATACGAAAATATCAACCATGCACCCCCCGAAACGGGCGTATGTCTGCTTAAATGGCGGGATAAAAACGGGCATACACGTCAAACCGCATCTGTATAAAAAGCACGAGTGCACCTAGGAGTTTCAGTCAAATTACAACCCAAAAATAACCTGTGCTTGCATTTACTGTCTGTAGTTTTCTGTTGTGCTTCAATGGATGTTCTCGTCGAATTGATAGAAATAAATCTAATTCATATTTGAATTGATCTGACTTGCATACTGTGAGAGAGAGAGAGAGAGAGAGAGAGAGAGAGAGAGAGAGAGAGAGAGAGAGAGAGAGAGAGAGAGAGAGAGAGAGAGAGAGAGAGAGCCGAGAGAGAGAGAGAGAGAGAGAGAGAGAGAGAGAGAGAGAGAGAGAGAGAGAGAGAGAGAGAGAGAGAGAGAGAGAGAGAGAGAGAGAGAGAGAGAGAGGTGCGCGCGCAGACGACATATTTTTCGCAAAAAAAAAAGTAAACAAATCGTTATTGTGTGGATGTTTATCAACGACACCCGGCCAAAAACTCTTTGTTGTCCTCGAGTTGCAAATTATAGATACGAAAGGCTTGTCGCTTGTAACATCCCATACCTCCACTCCCACTCCACCTCAACCCCCTCACCCCCACCCCCCTACCCCTCTTTTCACAAATTCATCCACGCGGTCTTACTTTTTTAGAATTTGCATTCTTCTTTGGAACGCAACAATATCACATCTATGTCATACATAGACTAAAACATTGCACACGTGGGTTGAGGTTACAGGCGTTCTGCTTTGTCGTCAGTGTGTGTGTGTGTGTGTGTGTGTGTGTGTGTGTGTGAGTGAGTGTGTGTGTGTGTGTGTGTGTGTGTGTGTGTGTGTGTGAGTGAGTGTGTGTGTGTGTGTGTGTGTGTGTGTGTGTATGTGTGTGTGTGTGTGTGTGTGTGTGTATGTGTGTGTGTGTGTGTGTGGGTGAGTGTGTGTGTGTGTATGTGTGTGTGTGTGTGTGTGTGTGTGTATGTGTGTGTGTGTGTGTGAATGTGTGTGTGTGTGTGTGTGTGAATATACTCTCCCAAAACAGAAACTTGACACAGGTAAACATTTATTTTTGTTAGATATGTTAGAGGAAAGCATAAACATTCAGTTTGAAGTTTGTGAGTTACATTGTTGCTAACCACTAAATCACAAAAAGAACATCATTGAACCGAGATTTTACTGGGTGGTCGCCCTTTTATGGAATTGCAAAAAGATTGTTTTCAAGAAAATCTCGTGTATAGCGCCGTGATGTTTCTGTCTCTGTGTGAGTCTCAAGTGGCAGAGATGAGAAAGCCATATCAACCGCAAGTCTGTGACACTGCGCCTGCAATTGAGGTGCAGAAAATGCCACGACTGATTGAAGCCCAGCGCCATAATGCTATTGGCCGGTTGCAAGCAGGTGCAAGTATACAATATGTCGCAAGGCATTTTGGTGTATCCCGACAATTTGTATGTGCACTATGGAACCGCTTAAATGCCACTCAAAGTGTACAGGACAGGCCGAGGTCAGGCGGACCTCGAGTCAACACACGGGCTCAGGATCGGTATATCAGGGTGCGACATCTCCGTCAACGTTTCACAACAACAACCTCTACCGCCAAGCAGATTCCAGGGGTGCCTCTCAAACAAAAAACAAGTCGCGTAAGGCGAAAATACAATATTTAGTCAAGTAGCTGTGGAACTCACAGAATGAAAGTGAACGCAATGCCATTTTTCAGCAAGACCGTATACTCGTAGCATCGTCAGTCCACCGCTCATGGCAAAGGCAGTGAAATTGACAAGAAGAGCGGGGTAGTAGTTGCGCTAAGAAGGATAGCACGCTTTTCTGTACCTCTCTTTGTTTTAACTTTCTGAGCGTGTTTTTAATCCAAACATATCATATCTATATGTTTTTGGAATCAGGAATCGACAAGGAATAAGATGAAAGTGTTTTTAAATTGATTTGGAAAATTTAATTTTGATAATAATTTTTATATATTTAATTTTCAGAGCTTGTTTTTAATCCGAATATAACATATTTATATGTTTTTGGAATCAGCAAATGATGGAGAATAAGATAAACGTAAATTTGGATCGTTTTATAAATTTTTATTTTTTTTTACAATTTTCCGATTTTTAATGACCAAAGTCATTAATTAATTTTTAAGCCACCAAGGTGAAATGCAATACCGAACCCCGGGCTTCGTCGAAGAATACTTGACCAAAATTTGAACCAATTTGGTTGAAAAATGAGGGCGTGACAGTGCCGCCTCAACTTTCACGAAAAGCCGGATATGACGTCATCAAAGACATTTATCAAAAAAATGAAAAAAACGTTCGGGGATTTCATACCCAGGAACTCTCATGTCAAATTTCATAAAGATCGGTCCAGTAGTTTAGTCTGAATCGCTCTACACACACACACAGACACACACACACACACACACACACACACACATACACCACGACCCTCGTCTCGATTCCCCCCTCTACGTTAAAATATTTAGTCAAAACTTGACTAAATATAAAAACCTAAAAGAAAAGAAACATCACAGCACCATGCACATAATTATCGCACAGACAACCTTTTTGAAATTCCATAAAAGGGCGACCACCCAGTAAAATCTCGGTTCAATGATGTTCTTTTTGTGGTTTAGTGGTCAGGATCAGAATCAGGATCGATACATTGCAGGAACCTTTTTAGGTTATCATCGCAACGGAAACGAGAGAGCGCAACTCCCAAAAATTACAATTTTAATAATAGGAATTATTTGATCCTAGCCTATCCTCTTTTTCTAGGGAGGTCAGTTTGTGGGACTAGGGGGGGGGGGGGGTTGAAGAACAGGCAGCATCCGAGTGACACCCCCAGCCTTCCCCCACACACAGATCCCCCAACCCCCTAAATCCCATCCCTAACCAAATTTAAAAGCAACAATGTTACTGACAAACTTCAAACTGAATTTTGTTGCTTTCCTCTAACATATTTAAAACAAATAAATGTTCACCTGTGTCAAGTTTCCTTTTTGGGAGAGTATATATATATATATATATGAGCCAATGTCAAAAGGTGCTGTGGGTACGCTAGGTATTTTATAAGTTCTGTAACTATTTACTGAATGTACACTCAGATGGAACTTTTGGTTTTTCTGAGAGATTAATGAATAAAGATGATCGCAGAGAAAAACCAAAGACTAACCATAAACAGTTAAAATTCTGCTCCTCATTCATTACGCAAATTAGTGCTTTTTAGGGACGTATTTTGACAAGGTGTTTGAGTACTCTTGATAGTTTTAGAAAAAATGCTAATAAGCTTTTTTCTGGGCAGTTGGATTTAAACCAAATGATTGCATGAACCCCAATACATAGTTCTGTGTGATTTTCGTCCCATTTGTCCGCTTTTTAAAGAAATTATTAAAGTTTGAAAATTGCGTGTCTAGCGTGACTCTTTGCGTCACAAAAACTCAAACTTTAAAAAAGCTTCCAAAAAATGTTGTTGATCAACTAGATACACAAAAGAACCAGTTTTGAACAAAAAATGTCGGTGAAAAGGAAAAACAATGAAAATAACCACTATATTTTGAAGTTTGGTACCATTTCTGGCTAATTTAAGCTTTGTCGTCACAATGTCACACTAGACACTTTTTTTTTTATCAAATTTCATTTTTTTTCCAAAATTTTTTTAATTTCTTTCTTTTATGCGCTTTTACCTTGATTATATTTAATCTACACCCCAATACTCATATGCGAGCTCAGTAGAAATGAAAGTTCTAGAAAAAAAATGGAAAAAATCAGGTTTATGTCCTTACATGCCACAAGAGACACTCGTCAAGCCTCAACTTAACGGCCAAATAACACAGCCGTTGTGAAAGATTTTCCCTTTTCTCCTTTAGAAACTATATACTGAATGTGTTAAGCAACTCAAAACACCAGTCATTTTACTTTGGATGTACTTTGATTTTCGAAGCTGTCAGACAGCACCTTTTGACATTGGCTCATATATATATAAAAAATTTATTCCCCCCTCTGCTTCTTTACATCTGTAAACTTGTAGAGCTAGTTATTTTTCGATAAACACCCAGCAACCAAACAAATAACGACCCAGCAACAGCCTGAATCCTCGATAGCGCAGTGGGTTGAGAAGCTGTTCTGCGTCGGTACTACTTTTGCGACTGAAAAGTTCCGAACGCTCTAATGTACGAAGTATACATCTCTGGAGCAAACAATACAAACATACCGCATTTAAATTAACAACTACAGGCTTGAACACATGAATCTCCATATAAAATCCATGTGTTTGGTTGTTTTCTGAATCTAGATCTGCTGTGCACAAACCGTTCATCACAAGCAAATTGTCTAGCGACAAGAGTAGTTCCCCTTTCAAATTTCTTTTCACTCAGTTTCTTCGACAACAGACTGCAATCTGACGGTCAGTTTTCAACAATATTTCATTTAATAAACAGATCACACGCAACCAAATGCACACATCTCATCAATTTAAACAACATAAAGCGGTTTCATACACTATTTTCCCCAGAAAACTGAACTTCATACAGTTTTTAACGTTGGAACACGGGTGCAAAAGTTCGTCTGCTAGTTCCATTTGACGAAAGAACATTATCCTAAGCGATACCAAAACATATACAGAACACACAATATCTGCCTTTGCCGCCACAGCAGAATAACAGCATTTATCCCCCCCTCTGCTTCTTTCTCTCTGTAAACTTGTAGGGCTAGTTATTTTTCGGTAACTTACCCAACAACCAAAATCACTTACCCAACAACGGGCCTGAATCCTCGATAGCTCATGGGTAGAGACTGTACACATTGTGGATCTACTTTTTGCGACTCAAAAGTTCAGAACACTCTAATGTACAAAATATACATTTCTGGGGCAAACAATACAACCATACCGTATTTAAACCAGCAACTACAGACTTGAACACATGAATCTCCATATAAAATCCATGAGTTTGTTGTTTTCTGAATTCAGATCTGCCGTGCACAATCGTTTATCGCTAGCAAGATTCCAAGGAAAAGTAACTCTCATACTTTGTCTAGCGACACGAGTAGTTCCCCTTCCAGATGTCGGCTGCACCGACAAGACTGCAATCCGACGGTCAGTTTTCAACAATATTTCATTTTATAAACAGATCACACGCAATCAATTGCAAACATTTAATCAACGTAAAGAACATGCAGCGGTTTCTTACACTATTTTGCCCCAGAAAATTAAACTTCATACAGTTTTTAACGTTGGAACACGGGTGTAAAACTTCGTCTGCTAGTCACATTCGAAGAAAGAACATTTCCTGAGCGATACCAAAACATGAACAGAACACACACTATCTGCCTTTACCGCCACAGCAGAATGACAACATAACTGTGTACTTGATTTTAGTTCAAAACATGGAAACTGACAAGAAGTGTTAACAAAATTGAATGATTTGCACGGAACTATACAACCGCGCATTAATCGATCGCCTGCGCAGGTAGACTGGTTGGGTGAATATGATTCGATCAAACTTTCGCACAAAAACTCCTCTTTTCTTTGAATAACTGAAGAAAGGAGGGATAAAGAGGTTACATACCTCGTCTCAGTGATTATCAAAAATAATGGTCTCAGTTCGCGGTCATGAAAAAGCTCGCTGAAGCTCGCATTTTTCATGATCCGCTAACTTCGACCATTATTTTTGATAATCACTGAGACTCGGCATGTAACCTCTACATCTGTGTACTTGATTTTAGTCCAAAATAGGAAAACTGACAAGAAGTGTTAACAGAATGGAATGATTTGCACGAAACTATACAACCGCGCATTAATCGATCGCCTGCGCAGGTTGACTGGTTGAGTGAATAGGATTCGATCAAACTTTCGCAAAAAACCTCATCTTTTCTTTGAATAACTGAAGAAAGGAGGAATAAAGAGGTTACACACCTCGTCTCAGTGATTATTAAAAATGATGGTCGAAAGCTCGCATTTTTCATGATCCGCTAACTTCGACCATTATTTTTAATAATCTCAGTTCGCGGTCATGAAAAAGCTCGCTAAAGCTCGCATTTTTCATGATCCGCTAACTTCGACCATTATTTTTAATAATCACTGAGACTCGGCATGTAACCTCTACATATAGTGCGCATGGTGAGTGGATGGTGAGTGCATGGTGAGTGGACAATTCATGCTTCATTCACCGGCCGCCTCAACACTTGAAATTTCCTTGGCTGAAAATCGTTCTTCGCTCACACACATATAAACATATCTTATTTCATCTTTCACTTTTCACTGAGATCGCTGTCACTGGTCTTCTCAGTCATATGTTCAATATCATTGTTGTTGTGGTTGGTGGTGGTGGTGTTGGTGGTGGTGGTGTTGGTGCTAGTGGTGTTGTCGCCGGAGAAGCAAGATGGCGGCTGTCTCCACAAGATGGATGACATAGAATCCAACGTTCCGCAGTCGCCTCCCATGCTCCACATACTCAGGTTCAACCTTCTGAAAATTAATTAGTAAATAAAAAAGATGAATAAATAACAAATTTGAAAAATGTAGATATGTAAATAAATAGATAAAATGAAGACTCGAGGTGTATTTCCAGTGTTGATTTTTCTTTTACTTTATTTGGTGTTTAACGTCGTTTTCAACCACGAAGGTTATATCGCGACGGGGAAAGGGGGGGGGGGGGGGGGGGGAAGCCACTTGTCAATTTTTTCTTGTTCACAAAAGCACTAATCAAAAATTTGCTCCAGGGGCTTGCAACGTATTACCTTACTGGGAGAATGCAAGTTTCCAGTACAAAGGACTTAACATTTCTTACATACGGCTTGACTAAAATCTGTACAAAAATTGACTATATTCTATACAAGAAACACTTAACAAGGGTAAAAAGAGAAACAGAATCCGTTAGTCGCCTCTTACGACATGCTGGGGAGCATCGGGTAAATTCTTCCCCCTAACCCGCGGGGGGTCCCAGTGTTGATGACTTTGGACTTTGGTTGAAAGCAGTATTAGCCAGGACACTGCATGTAGCAAGAATACAGAACATTATTTTTATTTCTTCAACGGTTTCATTTCAATTATCAAAAATAGTGTCCAGCATTGATCAGTAACGGTAAAACAGCAAACTGCGTCATAATCTGGGGTTGTGTGCACTACAAAGTGGCGTTGTGAGTGTGACCCACGCACTGGGTCGGAGTGTTTGAAATCAAAAGCAAATCTCAATTCCAATGAATCCACACAACGCCTGGTTCTCACCCATTGGGCATTTTGTTTTGGACACCGCCCCTAGTCGCTAGCCATAGAGAAATAGTATAAAAGCTTGAAAAGCGACTGGGACGCAACCACTTAAGAAGAAACAAGTCGCGTAAGGCGAAATAACAACATTTAGTCAAGCTGTCGAACTCACAGAATGAAACTGAACGCAATGCTTTTTTCACCAAGACCACATACTCGTAGTTTCGTCAGTCCACCGCTCGTGGCAAAGGCAGTGAAATCGACAAGCCATGAAGAATAGTGCGGTAGTGGTCGCGCTGAGCAGGATAACACGCTTTTCTGTATATCTATTCTTTTTAGCTTACTGAGTTTGTTTTTAATCCAAACATATCATATCTATATGGTTTTTTTAATCAGGGACCGACAAGGAATAAGATGAAATTGTTTTTAAATCGATTTCGAAAAATTAATTTTAATCATAATTTTTATATTTTTAATTTTTAGAGCTTGTTTGTAATCCAAATATAACATATGTATATGTTTTTGGAATCAAAAAATGACGAAGAATAAGATGAACATGTTCTTGGATCGTTTAATAAAAAATTAATTTTAATTACAAGTTTCCGATTTTTAATGACCAAAGTCATTAATTAGTTTTTAAGCCACCAAGCTGAAATGCGATACCAAAGTCTGGCCTTCGTCGAAGATTGCTTTGCCAAAATGTCAATCAATTTGATTGAAAAATGAGGGTGTGACAGTGCCGCTTCAACTTTTACAAAAAGCCAGATATGACGTCATCAAAGGTATTTATTGAAAAGATGAAAAAAACGTCCGGGGATATCATTCCCAGAAACTCTCATGTCAAATTTCATAAAGATCGGTCCAGTAGTTTACTCTGAATCGCTCTACACACACACACGCACAGACACACACAGACACACACACACACACACACACACACACACACACACACACACACACACCAAGGGCGGATCAATTCACTTTGGAGGGGGGGGGGGGTTTACAAAATGACTGCGAAGATACAAGTTGACGGCGCCTCTAGGGGGGTCCGGGGGCATGCCCCCCCGGAATTTTATTTTATCCAAAGAAGCAAAATAGAGCTATCTGGTGCATCCTGAGCCAATAAATTACCTCTTTTTTGGGGGGGTGGGGGGGGGTGGGGGGGGTTACGTAACCCGTGTAAC
Organism: Littorina saxatilis; assembly: GCF_037325665.1. Taxonomy (NCBI): domain Eukaryota; kingdom Metazoa; phylum Mollusca; class Gastropoda; order Littorinimorpha; family Littorinidae; genus Littorina; species Littorina saxatilis. The sequence goes on along the minus strand of NC_090258.1, from coordinate 44,366,975 downwards.
CCCCCCAGATCCGCCCTTGCACACACACACACACACACACACACACACACACACACACACACACACACACACACACACACACACACACACACACATACACCACGACCCTCGTCTCGATTCCCCCTCTATGTTAGGGAGTAACGAAGGACTAGAGGAAACTACCAGTTGCTGCCTTAAGCCTACTGCAAACAAGTAAAGAAACACCCCCAACCCCCCCCCCCCACACACACACACACACACACATACACACACACACACACACACACACACACACACACACACACACACACACACAAATAATAAAAGCAATTCCCCGTCACAAAACACACGTAGCAAATCACCACACACTCCAAATTATATAGCGTTCCACTTCTGAACACACTTTGTGTAACCCGTTCTGAACACACTTTGTGTAACCCGTTCTGAACACACTTTGTGTAACCCGTTCTGAACACACTTTGTGTAACCCGTTCTAAACACATTTTGTGTAACCCGTTCTGAACACACTTTGTGTAACCCGTTCTAAACATACTTTGTGTAACCCGTTCTGAACACACTTTGTGTAACCCGTTCTGAACACACTTTGTGTAACCCGTTCTGAACACACTTTGTGTAACCTGTTCTGAACACACTTTGTGTAACCCGTTCTGAACACACTTTGTGTAACCCGTTCTAAACACAGTGTGGCTTACAACATGCTTCTACTGACAACAGTAGCACACATGGCATGGTAAACACTAGCCCAGATTTAAAGACTAGTGCTGGTAGAATCATGTTTAATGTCACACTGTGTTACAGAAATCGTGTTATTCTTCTTCTTCTTCTTCTTCTTCTTCTTCTTCTTCTTCTTCTTCTTCTTCTTCTTCTTCGTTCATGGGCTTAGACTCCCACGTTCACTCATGTTTTTAGCACGAGTGGATTTTTACGTGTATGACCATTTTTACCCCGCCTTCAGGCAGCATACGCCGATTTCGGAGGAGGCATACTGGGTATTTTCGTGTTTCTATAACCCACCGAACTCCGCCATAGTCGATTACAGGATCTTTTACGTGGGCACTTGGTCTTGTGCTTGCGTGTACACACGAAGGGGGTTAAGTCACTAGCAGGTCTGCACATAGGTTGACCTGGGAGATCGAAAAAATATCCACTCTTAACCCACCAGGCGGCAGCGACCGGGATTCGAAATCACGACCTCCCGATTAGGAGGCCGACGTCTTACCACCACGCCACTGCGCCCGAACTCGTGTTCCAAAGTGGAAGGCTTATATTCAGACTGCACACAATTATTCAATTAAGACTGGAGTCTACTCCTGAAGGAAGTGATCAACTTGTTTTAAAAGTGAATTTGTTTGTAAGTTGAACGAGTGCTGAGGCCAGATAGAACTGACAGAATAGGACTTAAACGTGCTCATTTCATAGATAACATGACTGAAACGTGAGTATGAGGTATCAGACTGACTAACTTACCAACACATGAACTATTGAACAAATGAAGGAAGGAAGGAAGGAAGGACGGAAGGGAGGAACGAACGAACGAACGAACGAACGAACGAACGAACGAACGAACGAACGAACGAACGAACGAACGAAAAAACAAACGAGGGAAAGAAGGAACGAATGAACTGAGTGACTGACTGGCTGACTGACTAACTGAACACAAAGCCAAGAAGTATGACCTTATATGATGATCGGCGTGCGCCTTTTCAATCCTCTTGTCTTTGGCTCGCCGGTTCTGAAACCAGATCTTGATTTGCGTTTCTGTCAGGGCCAGCAACTCTGCCAGCTCCAGCCTGCGCGTGCGCGTGACGTATTCATGACGTCGGTACTCCAGTTCAAGCTGCATGGTCTGTTCGCTGCTGAACGTCGTGCGCTGACGTCGTGGTCTCTGCTCACGTGATTTCCGGCGAGGAACTGCGAGAGAAAAACATTCTATACAATGTTGAAAAACAAAAAAAATCGGTACTCACCAACACAAAGTCACCAACACAAAGTCACCAACACAACGTCACCAACACAACGTCACCAACACAAAGTCACCAACACAACGTCACCAACACAACGTCACCAACACAAAGTCATCAAACACAAAGTCAGTCGAATGTTCGCCTTTGGAGGCTTCTTCGGGACAACGAACAAAAAGCGGAAGCAAAACAAAAGCAGCACAAAACGAAAAAGGGGAGACAACATCGGAGGATTAAATTCGACTTTGTCGTTGTCTTTGCTGTCTTTGTTTCGGTGAGTACCGATTTCTGTTGTTTTTCAACAGTCATCTTGTTGTTTAGATCCAATACAATGACAATCCAATGAGGCGTATCAAATCGTTTTTTGACGTTGGTGCTTCTCATTCTGTCACAGGTACCAGGAGACTGACTGGCTCTGCACAGCTCTCGCTTCCTGCAGTAGCCGGTGTCATGGGTCAGTAACAACGTCTCTGACTTACTAGAGTTGCCTTTATTTCCAACGCTTACTTCACTCTGTTACGAAAAAATATAATTTTTCAACTGAACATTGGAATTCCCTTCTTTGAGTCATGTGACGTCAGAGTCCGACAACAATTCATATTTTGGCTTCATCCAATAATCTGTATACAAAGAGACTGCCAACGTTCCAAACTTCAGAATCAGAAAACAAGAAAGGTCCGTTGTTGGAACGTTGTTATTGACAAAAATACGTTACAATCACACATAATATGCCAACCCAACGGTCTTTTAAGTGAACAGACAAACATTGAATTGATCGAATTTACGCCCGCTCGCCAGGAAGCCGAGCGAATTGCGAGCGGACGTAAATTCGATCAAGCGAAGTATTTTGTGACTAATTGTTTGTCTGTTCACTTAAAAGACCGTTGGGTCGATATATTAATTTTGTGATTGTAACGTACTTTTTGTCAATAACAACGTTCCAACAACTGACCTTTCTTATTTAGGCTTCAGCCAAGACTACAAAATAGTCATAAAAACTAAAAGGGATTGTAACCAGAATCGATAGATACATAAATGTTATTTGTATTTTTGACCACAATAAGACATTTTACACAGATCATTTCGACAGCCATTGTTTACCTTGACCGCTATCGCGATAGCGTGGTCTCGGGGGGACACTGACTGTCTCGATCTGTGTAGAATGTCATATTTTGGTCAACAATACATATAACGTAGAATCCCTAGCCAACTATTGCAACTGATGGAGGAAATCACTTGGTTGTTGTCTATTGGCGGGGATATAGCTCAGTTGGTAGCGCGCTGGATTTGTATTCAGTTGGCCGCTGTCAGCGTGAGTTCGATCCCAGGTTCGGCGGAAATTTATTTCACAGAGTCAACTTTGTGTGCAGACTCTCTTCGGTGTCCGAACCTCCCCCCGTGTACACTACATTCGGTGTGCACGTTAAAGATCCCACGATTGACAAAAGGGTCTTTCCTGGTAAAATTGCTTAGGCACAGTTAATAATTGTCTACCTATACCCGTGTGACTTGGAATAATAGGCCGTGAAAGGTAAATATGCGCCGAAATGGCTGCAATCTACTGGCCGTATAAAATTTCATCTCACACGGCATCACTGCAGAGCGCCTAGAACTGTACCCACGGAATATGCGCGATATAAGACTCATTGATTGATTGATTGATATTTTGTCATGCCTGGTTTTGGAACGTCAGCAGTCTATGTGTTTGGAATGACTGCGCTTAAGACACTGACACAAACATGTTCTCTTTGTTCGACAAACATTAAATAACGATTCCCTCATTTCACCACCAAACCGTCATTAATCACAACTGTAGGAAATGTTTCTCCATTTGTGCTGCGCGTGGCCGGACAATAACTCTTCTAATTACACTGTTTTTTCATGAAAGCGATTTTAAGTAAAACCGCGTGATCGCGACACTTTCATCTCTCAAGCTGCCAACTCACCAAAACCGTTGAACATATGATCCGACCAGTAAGCTCTATGCAGATAGGATGACGTCATCAAGTACGCCGAAGGGGCTGCCGGGAAGGTCTCTAAAGAGATGTTGGGCATGCGCGAGAGGAAAGGGTTTCCGGTTCCTGTCGAAGACGACGCTTCGTAGCGTGATGGAGAGTGCAGGAAGGGTGACCATATTGCAGGAAGTGACGATTTATGCGTCGTATCCGGTACCGGTTCACTCGACTGGAAGGATTCCATTGGCTGAAACATGAAAATCATGGGGTTACCGGCATGTGCCATTCGTCATTTAAAAAGAGAAGGGCGGGGGGGGGGGGGGGGGGGGGCGCAAACAATAATACAGCAGCAACAAAAAGCGGATCTTTCTCGTCACATTAGTGTACGATGACGTAAAGAATGATCTTGCAAGAATCGTTTCAGCTTGAAATTAGACCAACGGCCTCGTCATGGATGAGGGGGGGAGACTGAAGTCTTGATCTGAAGGTTATGAAAAACACCTGAGGTACACGGTGTCCTCAGATCACCCACAGTGGCTGACAGCCGGTTGAAAAATGACCAGTCACACTCTCCATGGCTACTCCACCCCCCCTCCCCCCTCCCTCCCCCCCAAAAAAAGAATAAAAAATGGAAGCACTTTGAGAGGGAAAACCTCGAACGGCTACAGTTGAAACGTCAGAATAGGTGTTGAGAGATAATTACAGCGGGGGGAGAATCTTATTTAAATGTGACAGAACGCTATTTTACGATGGGAGAAACAAAGGGACGTAAGCGCCACCAGCATACGGATAAGGGAGGTGACACACTGTGCCAACAGCGAGCAGAGCGCTAGACTTTGCATTGTGGACATTTGATCTTGAGTGAAATTAAACATTTTGAACCAACATTCTGTCGTCAAACAATGTTGGATAATCTTGTCGTATTATTTTATTCCTGCGATTCAATTTTTTTTCATTCATTTAAAAACAAACTGAGTTCCAGATGTGCATGTAAGGTTGCTTAACGTTTTGGCACGAGTGTATTTCTCAATAAAGACCTGTGCATGTAAGGTTGCTGAACGTTTTGGCACGAGTGTATTTCTCAATAAAGACCTGTGCATGTAAGGTTGCTGAACGTTTTGGCACGAGTGTATTTCTCAATAAAGACCTGTGCAAATGGAACTTAGCCAATCATAGAAACAATATTTATTCCAGTTGTAAAATTATAAGTCGTATATTAATAATAACAAACATAAAACAAAGACTCACCAAATTGTCTGTTTTACACCTGATTCCCTGAGCCTTGTCAGACCAAACACAGTCACCGCTCAACACAGCGTAGACTGTCGCCCGATGGAGGAAAACATCAGTAAATGATCAACAATTGACAGATACCTCCAACACGGCATCCACACTTGGCTTGCTAACAGTTAGGTCCGCCTTTTTGGGTTCCCGTCTCTGGCTCGCTGTCTGGCACCATGGTACCGTACTGCCTGCAATGACTGCTCCTGGCAGAAGAAAGCATCGTACGAGAAGAAGAATATAATACTTGGTGGAGTGAACAACAGCAGCAGAAGCAGCAACAACAAAAACAACCACAACAACAACAACGGATAAACGAACTTTTGCCTTGGATGAATAAAAGAAAATAAATATGGAGAGAAAAAAAAGAAGATTCAGAAAATAAAAACTAAACACTGCTCTTCTTCTTCCTTTTCAGCTACCTTCACACTACCCTCCTCCACCTCAACAACAACAACAACAACAACAACAACAACAACAACAACAACAACAACAACAACACTTTTCAAATAAGGCGAGAGCGCAGAATAAAAACCAAATTTACAGGGGAAGTAATCGCTTCAATCATAGACCGAAGAAAGCAAGTAAGAGTTGTCCATAATTTAAGGCAATTAGTTCCCTTGGTTGTTTGTCATAATCATCCCCAAACTGTCAATATCTTCCTCTTGTACCAAGCATTAGCTAAGAAACTGCCTGGTCACAGTTCTGTTGGGGGCTGAAATCTGTTAATTTGACACCACCTCCCCCGTAAATGGGG
>NC_090258.1:44346190-44360821 GCF_037325665.1 Littorina saxatilis | reverse complement strand
TTGGGTCGATATATTAATTTTGTGATTGTAACGTACTTTTTGTCAATAACAACGTTCCAACAACTGACCTTTCTTATTTAGGCTTCAGCCAAGACTACAAAATAGTCATAAAAACTAAAAGGGATTGTAACCAGAATCGATAGATACATAGATGTTATTTGTATTTTTGACCACAATAAGACATTTTACACAGATCATTTCGACAGCCATTGTTTACCTTGACCGCTATCGCGATAGCGTGGTCTCGGGGGGACACTGACTGTCTCGATCTGTGTAGAATGTCATATTTTGGTCAACAATACATATAACGTAGAATCCCTAGCCAACTATTGCAACTGATGGAGGAAATCACTTGGTTGTTGTCTATTGGCGGGGATATAGCTCAGTTGGTAGCGCGCTGGATTTGTATTCAGTTGGCCGCTGTCAGCGTGAGTTCGATCCCAGGTTCGGCGGAAATTTATTTCACAGAGTCAACTTTGTGTGCAGACTCTCTTCGGTGTCCGAACCTCCCCCCGTGTACACTACATTGGGTGTGCACGTTAAAGATCCCACGATTGACAAAAGGGTCTTTCCTGGCAAAATTGCTTAGGCACAGTTAATAATTGTCTACCTATACCCGTGTGACTTGGAATAATAGGCCGTGAAAGGTAAATATGCGCCGAAATGGCTGGAATCTACTGGCCGTATAAAATTTCATCTCACACGGCATCACTGCAGAGCGCCTAGAACTGTACCCACGGAATATGCGCGATATAAGACTCATTGATTGATTGATTGATATTTTGTCATGCCTGGTTTTGGAACGTCAGCAGTCTATGTGTTTGGAATGACTGCGCTTAAGACACTGACACAAACATGTTCTCTTTGTTCGACAAACATTAAATAACGAATCCCTCATTTCACCACCAAACCGTCATTAATCACAAATGTAGGAAATGTTTCTCCATTTGTGCTGCGCGTGGCCGGACAATAACTCTTCTAATTACACTGTTTTTTTCATGAAAGCGATTTTAAGTAAAACCGCGTGATCGCGACACTTTCATCTCTCAAGCTGCCAACTCACCAAAACCGTTGAACATATGATCCGACCAGTAAGCTCTATGCAGATAGGATGACGTCATCAAGTACGCCGAAGGGGCTGCCGGGAAGGTCTCTAAAGAGATGTTGGGCATGCGCGAGAGGAAAGGGTTTCCGGTTCCTGTCGAAGACGACGCTTCGTAGCGTGATGGAGAGTGCAGGAAGGGTGACCATATTGCAGGAAGTGACGATTTATGCGTCGTATCCGGTACCGGTTCACTCGACTGGAAGGATTCCATTGGCTGAAACATGAAAATCATGGGGTTACCGGCATGTGCCATTCGTCATTTAAAAAGAGAAGGGGGGGGGGGGAAAGACGCAAACAATAATACAGCAGCAACAAAAAGCGGATCTTTCTCGTCACATTAGTGTACGATGACGTAAAGAATGATCATGCAAGAATCGTTTCAGCTTGAAATTAGACCAACGGCCTCGTCATGGATGAGGGGGGAGACTGAAGTCTTGATCTGAAGGTTATGAAAAACACCTGAGGTACACGGTGTCCTCGGATCACCCACAGTGGCTGACAGCCGGTTGAAAAATGACCAGTCACACTCTCCATGGCTACCCCAACCCCCCCCCCTCCCCCCCTCTCAAAAAAAAAAGAAGAATAAAAATGGAAGCACTTTGAGAGGGAAAACCTCGAACGGCTACAGCTGAAACGTCAGAATAGGTGTTGAGAGATAATTACAGCGGGGGGAGAATCTTATTCAAATGTGACAGAACGCTATTTTACGATGGGAGAAACAAAGGGACGTAAGCGCCACCTGCATACGGATAAGGGAGGTGACACACTGTGCCAACAACGAGCAGAGCGCTAGACTTTGCATTGTGGACATTTGATCTTAAGTGAAATCAAACATTTTGAACCAACATTCTGTCGTCAAACAATGTTGGATAATCTTGTCGTATTATTTGAAACACAAATGAAGTTATTCCTGCGATTCAATTTTTTTTCATTCATCTAAAAACAAACTGAATTCCAGATTTTCATGTGAGGTTGCTTAACGTTTTGGCACGAGTGTATTTCTCAATAAAGACCTGTGCAAATGGAACTTAGCCAATCATAGAAACAATATTTATTCCAGTTGTAAAATTATAAGTCGTATATTGATAACTAGATGAATACCCGCTTCGCCGGGTACGGCTTCGCCTGGAAGAAGTAGAGCCGAATACCCGGCTTTGCCGGGAACCCGGCTTAGCCGGGTGTACGCCGGCTTTGCCGGCGCACCGTACGAAGAAAGGGAGATAAACGCGCAAAACACTGGAGAAGATAAGGAAGAGTTACTGGGAATGGATGTACAGAAAAACCAAAATCGGTTCAGCGTTGCGCGCTGAGAGCACGCACGTGTTCAAAATTTTCCACGATTTTGTCCGGGGTCTACCTGAATATGCCCACCAAATTTGAAGCAGATCCATCGAGAACTTTAGTCGTGAATCGTGAACACACAGACAGACAGACACACACACACAAGCCGTATATGGATATAGATAACAAACATAAAACAAAGACTCACCAAATTGTCCATTTTACACCTGATTCCCTGAGCCTTGTCAGACCAAACACAGTCACCGCTCAACACAGCGTAGACTGTCGCCCGATGGAGGAAAACATCAGTAAATGATCAACAATTGACAGATACCCCCAACACGGCATCCACACTTGGCTTGCTAACAGTTAGGTCCGCCTTTTTGGGTTCCCGTCTCTGGCTCGCTGTCTGGCACCATGGTACCGTACTGCCTGCAATGACTGCTCCTGGCAGAAGAAAGCATCGTACGGGAAGAAGAATATAATACTTGGTGGAGTGAACAACAACAGCAGCAGAAGCAGTAACAACAAAAACAACCACAACAACAACAACGGATAAACGAACTTTTGCCTTGGATGAATAAAAGAAAATAAATATGGAGAGAAAAAAAGAAGATTCAGAAAATAAAAACTAAACACTGCTCTTCTTCTTCCTTTTCAGCTACCTTCACACTACCCTCCTCCACCTCAACAACAACAACAACAACAACAACAACAACAACAACAACAACGACAACACTTTTCAAAAAAGGCGAGAGCTCAAATAAAAACCAAATTTACAGGGGAAGTAATCGCTTCAATCATAGACCGAAGAAAGCAAGTAAGAGTTGTCCATAATTTAAGGCAATTAGTTCCCTTGGTTGTTTGTCATAATCATCCCCAAACTGTCAATATCTTCCTCTTGTACCAAGCATTAGCTAAGAAACTGCCTGGTCGCAGTACTGTTGAGGGCTGAAATCTGTTAATTTGTCACCACCTCCCCCGTAAATGGGGGTGGTGTGTATATATATATGTTTCACTCTGCCTGCCTATTTTCTGGCGGCTGTCACGGTCCTATTCACAGACTCACATAATTGTTTTTAACTTGATGTTGATTGGCTGATTTAGCTGCAATTCGTAGTGCAGCTTGGAAGTAGGGTGGAACTGTAGTACCAACACAATTTGTTTCTAGCGTTAACGGAGGTTGGAAAACAACGATGACACTTTGTACTCTAGTTATCTCATGTGTACGGTGACCTATAGCGGGTCCAAAATAAGTAAGAAACCCGACTGTTTGAATTCTTTACCTGAACAAAACGCCAAGCGACTAACGGGGGTTGTCAGCACGTGAAGGCCGGCGCTGTTTGGGGGGAGTGCGGTAGTGTTAATCGGCCAATACGAGATGTCATCAAATTTAATCACATCTTCGTCTAACAACCTTCGTCCTGTCTGTTGTCATTGTTTCACTCTTCTCTGCTCCAGCCCTCAAACCCTCCGCCTTCTTATTCACTTTCACTTTGCGTCCTCCGACTGAACAGACGTCTGCTCTGGACCGAAAAGAGCTGGCAATGAAGAGCTGGCCTTGACCACTCCCCCCCCCCCCCCCACCGCCACGCCCCCTCCGCCCCCTCCGCCCTCCTCCTTCTCCTCCTGTCGCCTGCCCCAAGCCATGTTGCTTTGAAACAAATTTTGCTTAAATCTTATTCTAAAATTTAAATATTGTCGTAATTTTTTCCACATTTTAACGACATAACTCAGAGAGAAGAGAGAGAGAGAGAGAGAGAGAGAGAGAGAGACAGAGAGAGAGACAGAGAGAGAGAGAGAGAGAGAAGAGCCAAGCAAAATAACAAAAAGAAAGAGAGAAAGAGAGAGTGAGAGAGAGAGAGAGAGACAGAGACAGAGACAAAGAGAGAGAGAGAGATAGTTAGTAGCATGCATGCTTGGTCATTCTCAAGAATAATGATGCCAATCTTCTTTTTGTTGCATCTCAACTATACATAAGTGTCCGGTCAGCAATATAAATCGGACACTTTCTCTAATTTATCTGTACCAATCTGGTCAAAAGTTTTGCAAATATAGTCAATGCATATAATATAGTCAATGCATATAATATAGTCAATGCATATAATATAGTCAATGCATATAAAATAAATGTGCCGATCAAAGCAAACACGCGGCGATGATGCGGTCCAAAGGACGTGTTGTCCTCACCACTAAACCACAGCAGCCGCCGACACTTTCCCGTCTCATCAAGTTGTCTCCCTTCTCCTTACCTTGCCATTAGGAAAAGACCCGGATGACACGAAATAATTTATCAGTTCACTCCGACGGCAAACAGGGCGGCGACTTCTTGCCGGAAGCGGCACCAATCGTCTGTATTGGGGGAATTAAAAAGAATCGTTTTCTTGTAATTATTGTTAGGCGAAAATGGTTAATTTCCGTTTTCTTGTCGTTCCGTCTTTTCCTTTTTGTTCGCGTCTCACTGAGTGAGGGCGAAAATAGAGTCAGTGAGAAAAGGAGGGGTCGGGGGGAGAGGGGTAGAGGGGGGGGGACTATAGAGGGGCAGAGGGGGTGGGGGCGGAGGAGGAGGAGAGTAAGGAAGGCAATAAACGGTGTTGGAAGCAATGAAGGGCTGGTCTGGTGGAAGGATGTTTCTGACGCCTCTCGGCCTGTCTCTCTCTTTAAGTGTCTCTCCGTCTCTCTCTCTCTCTCTCTCTCTCTCTCTCTCTCTCTCTCTCATCAGTTCTCTCTATGAAACAAGCATGGATACTCTAGAACATACTGTTTTAGAGGTGCTAAAGAAAAACAAAATAAAAGCAATTCACCATTGATAAGTCAGATGGTGCGATCAAGACAGATCCTCCACCCCCTCCTCACCACCCCACATATCCGCTACACATTCACCCAACCAGCCCCCCCCCCCCCACATATCCGCTACACATTCACCCAACCAGCCCCCCTCCTCACCACCCCACATATCCGCTACACATTCACCCAACCAGCCCCCCCCCCACCCCACATATCCGCTACACATTCACCCAACCAGCCCCCCTCCTCACCACCCCACATATCCGCTACACATTCACCCAACCAGCCCCCCTCCTCACCACCCCACATATCCGCTACACATTCACCCAACCAGCCCCCCTCCTCACCACCCCACATATCCGCTACACATTCACCCAACCAGCCCCCCTCCTCACCACCCCACATATCCGCTACACATTCACCCAACCAGCCCCCCCCCCCTCACCACCCCACATATCCGCTACACATTCACCCAACCAGCCCCCCTCCTCACCACCCCACATATCCGCTACACATTCACCCAACCAGCCCCCCTCCTCACCACCCCACATATCCGCTACACATTCACCCAACCAGCCCCCCTCCTCACCACCCCACATATCCGCTACACATTCACCCAACCAGCCCCCCCCCCCCCTCACCACCCCACATATCCGCTACACATTCACCCAACCAGCCCCCCTCCTCACCACCCCACATATCCGCTACACATTCACCCAACCAGCCCCCCTCCTCACCACCCCACATATCCGCTACACATTCACCCAACCAGCCCCCCTCCTCACCACCCCACATATCCGCTACACATTCACCTAACCAGCCCCCCCCCTCACCACCCTACATATCCGCTACACATTCACCTAACCAGCCCCCCCCCTCACCACCCTACATATCCGCTACACATTCACCCAACCAGCCCCCCCCCCCCCCCCCCTCACCACCCTACATATCCGCTACACATTCACCCAACCAGCCCCCCCCCCCCCTCACCACCCTACATATCCGCTACACATTCACCTAACCAGCCCCCCCCCCCCCCCCTCACCACCCTACATATCCGCTACACATTCACCCAACCAGCCCCCCCCCCCCCCCCCCTCACCACCCTACATATCCGCTACACATTCACCTAACCAGCCCCCCCCCCCCCTCACCACCCTACATATCCGCTACACATTCACCCAACCAGCCCCCCCCCCCTCACCACCCTACATATCCGCTACACATTCACCTAACCAGCCCCCCCCCCCCCTCACCACCCTACATATCCGCTACACATTCACCCAACCAGCCCCCCCCCCCCCCTCCTCCCTTTCCAAAAGAAAAAAAGAATTGTTGCCTTTTTCCATGCACCAGTAACTCTGCAATTCTCATTAGGACAGACAATTAGTTACAAGGTGACAGAATCCCCACCATCACCGGAAGGGGAGCCAATCGCTTATGAATATTTAATGGAGAGATTGCGCCAAATGTTGTGTCCCCTGTCTACCTCGTCTCTGTGTTTTCTGCGCTAGTCTTACAGACGTTCAGGACCGGATCCTACACCGGCACGGTGGGCCTAGTGGTAAGGCGTCCGCCCCGTGATCGGGAGGTCGTGGGTTCGAACCCCGGCCGGGTCATACCTAAGACTTTAAAATTGGCAATCTAGTGGCTGCTCCGCCTGGCGTCTGGCATTATGGGGTTAGTCAGTGCTAGGACTGGTTGGTCCGGTGTCAGAATAATGTGACTGGGGGAGACATGAAGCCTGTGCTGCGACTTCTGTCTTGTGTGTGGCGCACGTTATGTCAAAGCAGCACCGCCCTGATAAGTATGGCCCTTCGTGGTCGGCTGGGCGTTAAGCAAGCAAACAAGCAAACAGGCGTTCAGGGCAATAACAGCCCACGTTAAGACAATTAGCGAAAACTTGCCCCAAATGCCATGCTGCAGTATTCATCGGATAAAAAAAAGCTTTGTTTTGTCAATTGTTGTTGACTATTTGTCAACCCTACCCCCCCCCCCCCCCTCCTACCTCCACCCTTCCGCCCGCAAAAAAAAGATTAGAAAATAATTCAGTAAAATACCACATTTTGAACTGAATGTAGAACAAATAGATTTTTTTCTTTTGGCTCGTAAAAAACAGATTACATCACGATATTGTTTTCAACTGTCCAATTTAGTTTGTTTTTAATGTTTTCTTTTGGCTCGTAACAAACAGATTACATCACGATATTGTTTTCAACTGTCCAATTTAATTTGTTTTTAATGTTTTCTTTTGGCTCGTAAAAAACAGATTACATCACGATATTGTTTTCAACTGTCCAATTTAGTTTGTTTTTAATGTTTTCTTTTCATTCACCAGAAGTTATTAATGTCAAAGTCGTACGATGTCCTATACTATACAAAAAAAATTACATATATACATATATATATATAAAAAAAGTGTGCTTGTTATCTTTAATTAATTTGTTGTTATGCCAGCTTATGCCAGTTATGTACAACTTTTGAGCCAGTGTCACCAGTGACTTCAGAAGATGCTTTCGTTGTTAAAAAAAAAAAGGGTGAAAAAAAAAGGAGACGAGAACGCTTTGCGCGCAACACAAACACAAATCACACTCAAGCGCTCTTCACGGGAACCACTGATGTGAATTTGAACAGATATTTTTTTCTGAGTGAAACGCAAGCAAACTGTGGGCCCTCAAACTGATGACGTGTCCAAAACTTGTGAACTGACAGTTGATTTTACTCACAAGCTAGAGCGAAGAGCAGACGACATGTTGTCTTTCTCCGGCTGATGTTTTTACACCGTGTATTTGATGTCAGAGTTTTACCTGTGTATGGGAGATGTTGTCTTCATTTCCTCAACACCTGGGGAATCTACTGCTGTCGACTGTGCAGGTAAGATGTTAGAATTAGATGTATAATGTCGTCTACTTGGGCCAAAATTTTTTTATAGGTGTGGTTACGGTAACATAGCCAACAAAAATAGGGTAGGAAGGTAGGCAATCACTTTTTTTGTTTTAACTTTTTTTTCTAATGTGTACAAATTAAACCTACTTGACAGGGAAATAAGTGTGCGACTCGGGCGCTTTCGCTTTCATTGCGTTTTCTGCACTCGTTTTCTTGTGTGTGTGTTGTTGTTTTTTTGCAAATGTAATAAAAAGTTATAGGGTCGGCCCCTAAAAATAGGGTAGGTCGGGTTACCGTAACCACACCTATTTTCTTTTTAGGCCTAAATGTCACTTTTTCTGCGCCTAGGAATTTGCATTTGACGGCAAAATTCAGAATAACTCACACCAGAAAATAATCCTAATAGTTCGAGATTGCTCATTCCGTATAAAATGTCATTACGGAATGAGACTACTTTCAAGAATCGTTTGTGGACAATTATTTTCTCTCTGTCTACGATTCAGTTTTATTTTTTAATTTTGTTTTTAGCTGCACGGGAGTATATATATATATAAGTTATACAGGGCCGGACCCGGGGGGGGGGGGTTCCAGGGGTTCCGGAACCCCACCCCTGGAAAAAGCATGTACATTGCTTTGAGTGTTTTTGTTTTTGTTTTAAATAAAGTTTGTGTGTGTCTCTAACAAATTTTATTCAATGTGAAATCCGATGAGAAAAAGGTACCCCCCACCAAAACAATGCTGCTCTTAACCCTCAAAACAAGGCCCAGAATGCACCAGATTGCACAGATTTTAACCGCTTTTCAAAAATTTTCCGGGGAAGCATGCCCCCGGACCCCCCTTGTGGCTTCGCCACCTCGCTGATTTGCCCCCCCCCAAAAAGGAGGAAGCCCCCCCTTACAACTCATTTGGTCCGGCCCTGGGGATGGGTTGGGTGGTGGTTGTGTGATAGGTATTTTACACACACTTGTTATTTGTGTTCGTGTGTGTCTGTGTGTGCATGATTGTGTGCGTGCGTGTATGTGCGTTTGTGAGTGTGCGTGTCCGTGCGTGAGTATGTGCGTGTGTGCGTGCGTATGTGTGTGATATTTACATTTGACCGTCTAAGCAGGATTACCCTGTCTGTGTCTCAGTGTTTCTCGTGTCTTTAGAAGAGGGATCGGAAGTGCCGATAGCAGGATTACCCTGTCTGTGTCACACTGTTTCTCGTGTCTTTAGAAGAGGTATCGGAAGTGCCGATAGCAGGATTACCCTGTCTGTGTCACACTGTTTCTCGTGTCTTTAGAAGAGGTATCGGAAGTGCCGATAGCAGGATTACCCTGTCTGTGTCACAGTGTTTCTCGTGTCTTTAGAAGAGGTATCGGAAGTGCCGATAGCAGGATTACCCTGTCTGTGTCACAGTGTTTCTCGTGTCTTTAGAAGAGGTATCGGAAGTGCCGATAGCAGGATTACCCTGTCTGTGTCACAGTGTTTCTCGTGTCTTTAGAAGAGGTATCGGAAGTGCCGATAGCAGGATTACCCTGTCTGTGTCAGTGTTTCTCGTGTCTTTAGAAGAGGGATCGGGAGTGCCGATAGCAGGATTACCCTGTCTGTGTCTCAGTGTTTCTCGTGTCTTTAGAAGAGGGATCGGAAGTGCCGATAGCAGGAGGAGGGGGATAAGACTTAAAACAACGTCAGGTATCGCGCCCCTCCCCCCCTCCCCCAACCGAATTGCAGTACCTAGATCTATGCATTGACGTCGTAGGACTGGGGTACAGAGACACCACACCTGCCCATCTTGACAAAAAAAATAACATACACCGTTTTAGTAGTTTTGTATAATCATGCGCATTCCTTTAAAGTATGACATTTATCGTCTGTGTGTGTGTGGGTCAGTCCAATTCTCATTCTTTACTTCAGTGTTTCCTTTCTTGTTGCCAGCGGCGACTGGGCGATGACGTCAGCGAGACCATGACGTCATCAATCACAATGACGTCCGAGGAAGGATCTGCAGCGGCGACTTCACCAACCACAACTGTCGCCGACTCCAAGACTGTTTCTGTCAACGCCAACGCAGACGTCGACGACAGCCTTCTTTGGAAAGAGCTGCTGCAAGTATTCCCTGAAGAGGGAAGCGCTCAAAAAATGATCCGAGACAATGGTTGTAGAGAAGTCTCCGGTCCGTACAACAACCAAACGAACGACGTTTGTGATTCTCTGCAGAACATGGACGAAGACTCGCCAGTTTTCCTCTTGTCTGGAAACACGATTGAGAAACAGCACAAAGACAAGGACATTTTATTGAGACCTGTTTTAGCCAGCACCGAACGCTTTGAGACAGAGAAACTGTGCAGCGGGAAGGTTTTGTCAAACTCTTCCGACAGTCTCGTGGGCAGACTCGACAGCGCTCGGCGACATTGTCGCTCAGTACGTGTGGACATCGCTTCTCTCTCGGCACGATGCGACACCCTGATCTCAGACCTTGACGACATCAAATACCACATGGCGTCCAATGCCCACAGAAAGAACAGTCTAGCAAAGACGACAGTGACGTCATCCCATGACGTTTTAGAAACACCGTCACGTAGGGGTCGGGCACTCAGTGTTGACGTCATTTCGTCGCGCCTGTCATTTGGTAACTTGGCAACGCTTGCACTGGAATCTGTCATAGTTTCTCCCAGAGTGTTGTGGCGTCGCGAAAAAGGTCGGCATGGCCGTATGACGTCACTGAGTATTCTTGATCGTCTCGATGACGAGTTGTGCCTGCGTCTGGACAATCTGACGTCACTTCTGACGTCAAACAGTGACTGTGTTGATGAGGACTATGGCGCTGGAACAGCAGACAGCTCGCAGCAACATCTTGGTGGTGCGATAAAAGAACCGCTTTTCGAGAAAAGCCATCTGCCAGACACGCCACCTTTGAAGTGTTCCACAAGTTGCCTAGAAGAGAACCAAAGCGGAGTCTTGGTGGAGACACCGAGACAGGAAAAGGGAGGGAAAGTTTCTGTAAGCCTTGACACACAGATTATGACTCAACTTCAGAGCGACGTGTCGTCATCTTCATGTAGTCTAGCAGAGCAGTGGTCCACCCAAAGCAACACACCCTCTTCCTCCCCTGAAGGGCAGTCTTCGATCAAGTCAAGCACACCTTCCAGGCTACCCGAAGATCAATCCTCGGTGGATTTGACAACACCTGACAACCCGGTCGATGTCTACTCCTTCCTGGACTGGAACACACCTGCCATACACGCTCTGACGTGTCTGGAGTCGTTCACGGACTCGGGGCGAGTAAACCCAACCTGTCCCATAGCTGACTTCTGGTCTCTGCAGTCCTCAGTGATGATTCACACCCCTCCCTCCAGCGACGCATCATCTGGTTTAGACAGCAATGAGAACCACACGGAGAGCTACGGTGGCTTTCCTCTCCTGTCTCTCAGTGCTTCAGAATCGGACCCCTCGTCTCTGTTCGTTTCTCTCAGTCTGACAGAATTGGAGGCTTCACCGAGAGGCTTGCGGCTCCTGTCTTCAAGCGCCTGGGAATCGGGGTCTCCTGTCGTAGATCTTCAGCTTCTGTCGCTGGTGGATCAACAACTCGACGTCTCGTCAGCAGGCATGAACCTTAATCCTTGGAGACACGTTGGTCCTGAGTCACCAGCTTGTCTGAGAGACGGGAAGATGGAGCTCAGCGTGGACGATTCTTTGTGTCCCAAAGACAACGATTCGGAGTTTGACTGGAAGGAGTACTACTTGGAAAGCTTCTGGGATTTGCCAAGCGCCTCCATGATTGTTCCTGAGGGGAAAGAAATGACGGAAGACTGTCTGGATGGTGGAAAGACCAGGTCGCCGGACAAGACAAACACAGAGGACGAAGAAGTAGAAGAGAAGCGTTTGACACAGGGGGAGGTTGTGAATGCGAGAGAGTCAGTTTCTGTGTCGGGCCTCGGCAGTGACCATTACGATCTCGACGACAACAACAATGATGTTAACAACATCTGCGTCAACAACTACTTGCTGAGGACTGAGAAGAGTCTTAACGATGGGGACGACAGCGACAACAAAGCAGACAACAACACCGTGGTCGACGACAACAACAACAACAACAACAACAACAACGTCATCAGTGACTGTAGTGACGACTCTATCAACCCGCTGAACACTGTCCCCTACTGCCTGACACAAGAGGAACCCGCTGTACTGATCGTGTCGCCCCCACCAACATCCACCACGCTGCCAGAGAGGAGAAGGCAAAGGCTGCATGTGTTTTACCATCAGCAAAACGATGGCAGTTTTATCTTAATCAAAGAAAAACTCGCAACTGTTGTCAAAGCTACACACCAGGTAAAAACTTTGGACAAGCCATACCTAGACGTTATCCGTCAAAGAAAAATGATAACAAAGACAATGAATGAAGCATTCAGCATCGGCCACGGACGTTATACAAACCCGCAGGACTCCGCCATCCCAGAAGATGTGTCGGCAGAGAGCACACCTCAAAGGAAGAAGCGGAGAAGGTCGGTTCACCACTGGCAGCACCTCGACATCACACCGTGCAAGGCGCCGCAAGACTCACCGTCTCTGACTCAACACAATGAAGGCCGCAGGAACGGGAATTCCCGGCTTCCTGTCATCAAGACGAAACGACCCAAGGTGCAGTCATACAATACACTGGAAGACAGGTCTTGTAGTCTCAACTTTTTGAGGACCGGGAATTCCCCGCATCCACAAGCCCTACAAACATCTAGCAGCTTGCTGGCAAAGAAGCTAAATTCTACCAAGCGGGCAGTTAGGGATTCCGAGCCTGCAGTCACAAATAAAGCTGGTGAGAAGAGCCGTGTTATGAAACTGAAGAGGACTTCTTGTAAAGCAGCTGACAGCTCAAGCGACTCACCTTCGCGGAGGCGTCTGACCACACGCCACCAGGGGTCTCATCAGCAAGGACCTATCTCCGGTCATCATCATCGCAACTGTGCTTTGACCGCTTCACGTGCACAGTGTCAGTCTGTCAGTGATACACACACTGGAAGCAGGAAACCCAGGCTGACCATGGATGACCTCAAGGCCAGGATTCGAGAAGCAAGTCTGTCAAAACCTACGACAGCCTGCACGAACAATGATGGTGTCAGGTGTTGGTCGGCAGAGAGCGTGTCAGTAGTTCCCATCAACGCGGCGAAGCGGCACAAGAAAGACAACTCAAAGTCGGTAACACGCAGCAAAACATCGCCAAGGAAACAAACCTCACCACTGACCAAAAGGCAAACTTCAAGAGTCAAGAATTCTACAGAGGCAGAACGGACGTACGACGTTTTCGAGTCATCGGACAAACGTGCTCTAGCTCTCAGCTGCATTGTGGAAGAGGCGACGCGAGAACTGGAGGCAGAAAATTCAAGTTCTGTGGCGTCAAAGACAGGGAAGAGTTTGCTTCGACAGGGCGAGCACAACGACGATCAAGTTGAGGTAGAAGTTGTAGTTTGGAGTCCAAAAAAGCACAGCTCGGAAGTAGGTAGAAGGAAATCTCCGCCAGAGACAGAACCTGTGATGCCAGTTGTTACTGAGACGGACTCGGCTGTAGCAGCTGTTGCAACGACAGGTAATACAACTTCAATGAAAGAACGTTCAACCGTAAAACCACAGAGTTTAGTGGCACTGCCGCAGACTTCAGTTTCAAGGCAAGAAGAAATTCCAATGTCAGTTGTTCAACAGAAACCATCTTGTGTATCAGTTAGGAATATGATCTCACAGGCAGAGGAAACAGTCGCCAGGTCTTCAGAAGCCGTGAGCAAAGAAACCCTCGCCAACGTTCGGCGTGTGTCGTCACAAATTGCGGAGAAGGACAAGGAAGTTCGCGAAAGTTCGGTCCAATTGTCCTTCAAAAACAATTTTGACGTCAGAAGCACGTCAACGCCTGTGGTTGCCGGCAGAAAGTGTTTCGTTCTGACCTCCACACCGATGACGCCGTGTCAGAGAGTGACGCAACCTGCCACCAATCTTTTCCTGCGTGACGTCACCCGCTACAACATGTTCGCAAACCTGTCTAGCAATTTCGAAGACTCCGTGACAGACAATGTCCACAGAAACTCCGTGACAGACAATGTCCACAGAAACTCCGTGACACACAATGTCCACAGAAACTCCTCGACGACAGAACCAGAATCCAAGACGACGCCTCAGGTTGCCACCAAAGACAGGTACGCTGGGTGTGAAGGCTGGGAAACCTACGTGAAGACTGCCAGCTGTGTTAAGATCCCAAGTGAGATGGCTGAAAAGCCTGCAAGTGATTTGGAGGTTGGCAGTGAAAGGGCAGGAAAGACTTATCTAGTTGATGCGTCACAAAGAGTAGCTGGGGAGGAGTCTGTTGGCAGCCGATGTAATGGATTTCCACGTGACGAGGTGCAGTCCAATCTTCTCGCTGCCTTTGAAGAAAGCCTCACGCCTGTCTTAGTTAAATCTCTAGCTGTGCCGGAACTACGCCGCGACCTCCAAAGCATTGCGCATACACCAGAACGGGGAAGCGCGCGGTACAAGTTTGTGTGTTGATCCTTATGTTATTTTTGCGACGTTTTAATCACCTTGAAGATTTTTAATAATCTTGTTCATAA
>NC_090258.1:44316190-44343690 GCF_037325665.1 Littorina saxatilis | reverse complement strand
TGTGTTTGAATGTGTGCGTGTGAGTGCTTTAAACTGTGTGTGTTTGAATGTGTGGTTGAGTGTGTTTGAACGAGTATGTGTGTGTGTGTTTGAGTGCTTTAAACTGTGTGTGTTTACTGTTAGTGCATCTGCGTGCATGTGCGTTAACTTTCTGCTCTTATACTTCTTCATGTATGCTCCTGCACACATCTATCATACAGCCACAATCATTTCCACACACACACATCTATCATACAGCCACAATCATTTCCACACACACACATCTATCATACAGCCACAATCATTTCCACACACACACAAACTCTCTCGCTCTTCTCTCTTTCTCTTCTCTCTCTCCTCTCTCTTTCTCTTCTCTCTCTCTCTTTCCTCTCTCTCTCTTTCCTCTCTCTCTCTTTCCTCTCTCTCTCTCTCTCTCTCTCTCTCTCTCTCTCTCTCTCTCTCTCTCTCTCTCTCTCTCTCTCTCTCTCTCTCTCTCTCTCTCTCTCTCTCTCTCTCTCTCTCTCTCTCTCTCTCTCTCTCTCTCTCTCTCTCTCGGAGGCAACAAAGCAACAACCAAAACAAGAAATGTCTGTTTCAAACATGTACTTGTTATGAGATGAATGTTAACAAAGGGTTAGTGTGAATTGAAATGAACAAAACGTTGTAACCATTTTTGTTTCAACAGAGGTAGACATACAGTCAGACATCGTGCAATCAATCAATCAATCAACTGTTCCCTGATCAGTTCAACCCCATAGAATCAAATCACAAGTTGATTAACGTCAGATCAACACACAAGCTACATACACTAAGATCCCCCAAAAGAATAATACAAATACAGTATAGAGTACATGTACCACTTATTCAAAAAGAAAATCTCTTCGCATTGACATACACAAAAACGAAACATAACCAAAAAAACTTGTCAAGTTGACAATCAATATAAACTAAATTACAGAGCTTAATATCAGAAGATTTTCGCAAAAATGTCTTGAATAAAAAGTCATAAAATCTAAAAAAAAATGAACGAGTAAAATGAGTAACTTTCTTGGTGTCTGGTGTGGTTTGAAAGGCTGCAAACATAACATACTGGATGAACAATTTGTTCGTAAAAGCCTTTAGCTTGAAACAATTTAAAGAATGAAAATCAAATCCTGTGAAACATGATTATTACTCAAATCCTCTACATTTTCATGCCCTAAAAAAATCACACTACACTTGTGAAGAATTCATTTTGAAATTAAAAATGCTGCAAGACATTAAGAAGTGAAAAGAAGTTTTTCAGTTAAAACAGTTACAATACACATATATACTTTGACTACGGTATGTACACTTCAAGGCTAAATTCCTGCTTACAAAACATTCTACCATATGGTTTAGGGAAGTGTGGATTAATGCTGTATCAATTGTCTGCTTATCAGTCAGTGTATAAACCAGTGCAAGGAATGTAAATAATGTGATCAAAACAAATGTATTTATATGCAAACGCACACATTCTCCTTTCAACCAAGCAAGTGCATTGTAAAACCATTCACTCCAAAAATAAACAAATAAAACCACTGTACAATAAAAAGCCTGGATCTTCCTCCATAACTCAAACAAAAAGTTAGCACTAAAAAGATAAAAAGAAACACATAATACAATCATGGGTGTTACTGGGAAAAATCAAAAAACCTGAAAGGCAGGGGTCCAAAATGCTCAAGTTTGAAAGAAAGTTTCTGGACACCGACGAAACCAAATCATAATAAGCAAGATGGCGGCAAATCCAAGGGAGCGAACCGAGAAAGCACGCGAACCGGTGTCAAAAGTCGGATCGGAACCGCTGCTCCTTATTTCAACTTAGCGAAACGAAGCTTTTTTTTTGTTTTTGTTTTGAAAACCCGGAAAACCGTAATTTCCGGCTTCAGATTTTTTCAAAAACCGGAAATCCGGCAAAAGCCGGAAGAGTAACACCCATGTACAATTACAGGAACCAAATGACAGAGAAACAGAAAATGGAGCACCACTTAATTAAGTAAACTCAGTTTGCCTTGAACTTAACATTAAAAGCGTAGACACCTTCCTTTATCGACCGCTTCAAATACATGGAGAGGGCATGAAAAATGGAGCCATGGGTAATAAAATAATCAAACAAAAGAAAAAGGTCCCACAGAACAGTTTCCATGGTTACCTTGAACATTCATTGCCGTGCACATACAGACAGACAGAGACAGACACTTCACAAAGTGGTTTACACATCATCACAGAATATGCCCTATATTGAATATCAGCCAGCATATGGATTCCCTAGCTGCATATATGTGAGCCTCCATGGGAAAACCCGGCTAAATGGGAAAAGTTTGACTTTTTGAAATGATATAAAACTTTAGACTTTGACAAATATTTTACAAAAAACAGAATTGATCCGACTGTAATAGTTTTTTTCACAGTGCTGTTTTGAAATATGTACACGTAATGATGAAGGGGGATGATCAATAAAGCGATTTAGCAGTACATCTGAAGATTGATAATGTTATCCCTTCTGACCTATTTCCATTGTAGCCGAAAATAGCTCGCTGCGTCTTTAGCCGGGTTTTCCCATGCAGGCTCACATATAACTAAAATGATCTCTTAAATAATTACAAAAGAACAGAAAAGGGAGGACAACCAGTTTTGATTGTGTGCGAGGTGTAGCGGCCTGACTAAAGGTATAATATTGTAGCTATTTTTCAAGTTACTATATGCGATAAATGATCCAAGTTCAGAATTGGCCAGTCAGACCAGTGCCCTTGTCAAACAGGCAGCATGACAACGGAACACCTGCTGCAGGCTTGCCCACTACACGATGGCCTCAGGAGCCAGATCTGGGCGGAGGCGACCACGGTGCAAGGGAAGCTCTATGGCAGTCTGGACGACCTACAGCGCACGGCAACATTTGCGAAGAGAACCGGCGTTTCCATCTGAGTGATCGACAAGAAGAAGAAGAAGACGATAAATGATCTCACACCAATACCGACTTTAACAAAAAACATAACTCTTTTTAACTTCTAAAATGATCTTCTACATGCATTCAACATTCAAAATAAAACCTTAAAATAACAGACTCTAAACAGTTCCAAAGTCTTCACATAAAAGTCAGCGCAATTGTAAGTAGAGTTTGCAGATGGAATGATAACAAACATTCTTTAGACACACACAAAAAAAGCGATTTTTTTTCTTTCTGGTTGCGCATTTCTTCTGTAAAAACAATTTTGGTAACGATGCCATTTCTTGTCTCAATTTGCTAAAACTAATCACCGTTTCTCAGACAAATGGATTCTGAATCCAAACTTTAAGAACAGGGAACATAAGTATCAGGAGCTCTCCCTACACATATCTTGACTGAAATGATCAACCAGTTTGACAGAAAGTCGCCGGGCAAAGGAAACATAATCACAACAAACACATCAAGAAAAACAGAATACCAGAGGCAGGGTGGAAGGGGTATTTCCACACAATCTTTGTCTCAAAGACAGAATACCAGAGGCAGGGTGGAAGGGGTATTCCCACACAATCTTTGTCTCAAAGACAGAATACCAGAGGCAGGGTGGAAGGTGTATAATTCCCACACAATCTTTGTCTCACGTGAACAATAAGAAGACAGACGATCTTCAAATTAATAAAATGTCATCCTCGTGGTTTGGTCAAAGAAAGCAAAGTGACTCACATGAACATTAACAAATTAAAATGAAATGAAGTGTTTTGTGGTTTAAAAAAACTTGCCCACTTTTAAGTTTGACATCATATAGTCACATTCAAAGTCCATCTCACCTCACATGCACGCACACACACACACACACACACACACAGCTACATGCCAATGTGTGCATTAAAACACACACACACACACACACACACACACACACACACACACACACACACACACACACACACACACACACAGAGTTTTGGTCCAATAATGCATAGAGTAGAACACAAGGCCTACAGACTATTTACAAGTAACAAGATAACGTCTTCGTCTCAACAGATCACACGGTAATGTCTCCGTCTCAATGGATCACAAGATCACGTCTCCGTCTCAACGGATCACATGGTAAGATCAACAGCTTTGGTCACCAGCCCTGAAAACCATCCACAATCGCTCGTCGCCCTGTAGCGTTAATCACAAATCACTGACCACTGGCTAGCAAATACTGGAGAGAGGTCAACCCACACAGAGGGTCAGCATATACAACACAACAGTCGGCACAACGTGGTTACAAATATCATTATATTCAATCGACCTCACTAAGCTAAGTGCGCATGCTGTTGTGAACTTGTATAATATATGTACAAATATCATTATATTCATGTACAAATATCATTATATTCAATTAAACTCACTTCTTCTTCTTCAGTGTTCCAGAATTTTCTGGTTACGTGTGAGCTCGTTTGCCCATTTGGGTTCCCCACACTATACTCTGAGAGCATAGTCAGCTTCACTCCGCTTTCGTTGAGTAGGCATGCTGGGTATTTTCGTGTTTCCATAACCCACCGAACTCTGACATGGATTACAGGATCTTTTTCATGCGCACTTGGTCTTGTGCTTGCATGTACACACGAAGGGGGTTAAGTCACTAGCAGGTCTGCACATAAGTTGACCTGGGAGATCGGAAAAATCTCCACTCTTAACCCACCAGGCGGCAGCGACCGGGATTCGAACTCACGACCTCCCGATTAGGAGGCCGACGTCTTAGCATCACGCCACTGCGCCCGTCCATCGAACTCACTAAGCTAAGTGCGCATGCTGTTGTGAACTTGTATAACACATGTACAAATATCATCATATTCAATCGACCTCACTAAGCTAAGTGCGCATGCTGTACATGTACAAATATCATCATATTCAAACATTATATGCAATCTTTCCTTTTTTACAAGTGCAGCGCTATTAGAGGTGGGAGAAACTCGGATTGCAGAAGCGCACAGTAAGAATGTCCCAGAATACAGGGTTACAAAGCTACACCAGGAAAAAGCTACACCAGGAAAAAGCTACACCAGGAAAAAGCTACACCAGGAAAAAGAGAAAGCAAATACAGTACTAGAAAGTAAGCTATAGTATATACCCACTAACATAAGTAAGCTATAGTATATACCCACTAACATAAGTAAGCTATAGTATATACCCACTAACATAAGTAAGCTATAGTATATACCCACTAACATAAGTAAGCTATAGTATATACCCACTAACATAAGTAAGCTATAGTATATACCCACTAACATAAGTAAGCTATAGTATATACCCACTAACATAAGTAAGCTATAGTATATACCCACTAACATAAGTAAGCTATAGTATATACCCACTAACATAAGTAAGCTATAGTATATACCCACTAACATAAGTAAGCTATAGTATATACCCACTAACATAAGTAAGCTATAGTATATACCCACTAACATAAGTAAGCTATAGTATATACCCACTAACATAAGTAAGCTATAGTATATACCCACTAACATAAGTAAGCTATAGTATATACCCACTAACATAAGTAAGCTATAGTATATACCCACTAACATAAGTAAGCTATAGTATATACCCACTAACATAAGTAAGCTATAGTATATACCCACTAACATAAGTAAGCTATAGTATATACCCACTAACATAAGTAAGCTATAGTATATACCCACTAACATAAGTAAGCTATAGTATATACCCACTAACATAAGTAAGCTATAGTATATACCCACTAACATAAGTAAGCTATAGTATATACCCACTAACATAAGTAAGCTATAGTATATACCCACTAACATAAGTAAGCTATAGTATATACCCACTAACATAAGTAAGCTATAGTATATACCCACTAACATAAGTAAGCTATAGTATATACCCACTAACATAAGTAAGCTATAGTATATACCCACTAACATAAGTAAGCTATAGTATATACCCACTAACATAAGTAAGCTATAGTATATACCCACTAACATAAGTAAGCTATAGTATATACCCACTAACATAAGTAAGCTATAGTATATACCCACTAACATAAGTAAGCTATAGTATATACCCACTAACATAAGTAAGCTATAGTATATACCCACTAACATAAGTAAGCTATAGTATATACCCACTAACATAAGTAAGCTATAGTATATACCCACTAACATAAGTAAGCTATAGTATATACCCACTAACATAAGTAAGCTATAGTATATACCCACTAACATAAGTAAGCTATAGTATATACCCACTAACATAAGTAAGCTATAGTATATACCCACTAACATAAGTAAGCTATAGTATATACCCACTAACATAAGTAAGCTATAGTATATACCCACTAACATAAGTAAGCTATAGTATATACCCACTAACATAAGTAAGCTATAGTATATACCCACTAACATAAGTAAGCTATAGTATATACCCACTAACATAAAGTAAGCTATAGTATATACCCACTAACATAAGTCAGCTATAGTATATACCCACTAACATAAAGTAAGCTATAGTATATACCCATGAACATAAAGTAAGCTATAGTATATACCCACTAACATAAAGTAAGCTATAGTATATACCCACTAACATAAGGATTTCACACATTTTTCTTAAAACATCGTACAATTGTAGTAAAATCTGTCTTCTGCCACCCAGAAAGTAGAATCTCCACAACGAACAAAACAAAGGGGCCAAGCTTTGTTGGTAGACTAATGGTTAAAAGGGCAATACAGAATCTATCTCAGGATTTGAGGGTAATAATTATATCAAAATATCTCATGCCTGTTCCTGTGAGGTCAAATCTTGCTGAGCGTACACTTTTCACACAACCAGCGCAATTATTGC
Source organism: Littorina saxatilis (assembly GCF_037325665.1). Lineage (NCBI taxonomy): Eukaryota > Metazoa > Mollusca > Gastropoda > Littorinimorpha > Littorinidae > Littorina > Littorina saxatilis. Next base: position 44,336,888 of record NC_090258.1, on the reverse strand, counting down.
AAACAAATTATTGTGCAGACAGCAAATGGGAACTGACTTCTAGAAGCAATATACATTTTAAGTCGATACCTGTGCTATACATCTGCTGCAATGCTTTCGTACAATCCTGCAACATTTTGCAGTATATACATGAAACAAGTAAAACGACACAATTTGAAAGCGACCAATCCAAACTGACCAACAAGAATCACAAAGTATACCACAAGTTGATACATTTTGTTACAGTCCCGTAATGCACAGCAATACTAACAATATGATCACTATGAGGAAAAAGTGTTAATATGAATAATATCACCAGTGACCATTTATACACAACGTTTTGATTTGAAGAGAGTGACACTTGTGACCGTAAAACAAAGTTATTGCTGAGTACGATATCGATACTGGCAGTAGGTAATAATCATAAATGTGCACATTTCAATAACTGGCACATTAACATTCTCAAAGTTCTGCTTTCATTTTCAAACATGACACTCATTCATAAACTGGTTGCAAGAAGTTTTAGTATCACTTCAAATTCAACATTCATTCATAAACTTGTTTGAAAGAAGTTTTAGTATCACTTCAAATTCCACATTCATTCATAAACTTGTTTGAAAGAAGTTTTAGTATCACTTCAAATTCCACATTCATTCATAAACTTGTTTGAAAGAAGTTTTAGTATCACTTCAAATTCCACATTCATTTATAAACTTGTTTGAAAGAAGTCGTAGTATCACAAACCAATCAAACAGGCTAAAACCCCATACTCCTTTTCTCTACCTTAAAACAAAGACTTCGTAAAATAAGATTCAGTAAACAGTCACACTATCCTTATATATCTGAGGTAAACATCCTAAGCTACTTTAAAATCTAAAATCTTCATTTAACATGATCGTTCTGTTTCAAACTGTTTCTAACACAACCATTCGTTTCACATTACAGGTTAGGTCTTACGTTTGGAATTACAATGAGCCCCATGATTTGTTCACAGCTCTATGTCAGCCCTTTTGTGATCAATTCTCTGCTGAACACTGAGTCTATTCAATCCAATGATGTTCCACCAATAAGGCTTGTTTTTAAAAATAAAAGCTAGCAACAGAAAAAACCCATTGCTAAGTACATGTACTACCACACCGGAAAACATACACACCAACTCTCACATAACCGGGGAGAAATATTATCCTTTTCCGTTAAAGTGCCATTATATCAGAATAAGAAGTTATGTCTCCCTTCTGAACCCGTCTGCTACCAAGATACATCTCTCTCCTCCGCAAAAAAAAGATATCCCCCTTCTAAATAAATGGTGGTGCAAGCTTTCATCTTCATCGCAAAGATAGATGTTTCCCTTTTGAAGTAGTATGGTTACTTGCTCAAGTAGTTTTGTTACAATCATTCATTTTCATCACAAATATATATGTCTCCCTTTTGAAGTAGTTTTGTTACTATACTATACTCTTATTTCCAATTTCGAAAACACTGGCATCCATTTGACTTTCATCCGTTTCAGCCCCAAAAAGGAACGAGCTCAAAACAGCTCTTCAAGTACTGGCACCATTTGAATTACTGGCAACATTCCGACCAAAATTTTCCTGGCGTAATAAAACGCACTGGCTTGGTATCAAACAATGAAACAACAGGGATTTCTTTGTCAATGTCAAGTATTCTGTTTATTTAATGTCCAATATTCTGCATTTTCTATGTCCAATATTCTGTAGTTTTAATGTCCAATATTCTGTACAGTAGTTTCAATCTGCAGTGTTCTGCATTTTCAATCTCCAGTCTTTTCAATTTTCAATTTCCAGCATTCTGTATTTTCAATCTTCAATCTCCAATACTCTGTATTTTATTTTCAATCTCCAATACTCTGTATTTCATTTTCAATCTCCAGTACTCTGTATTTCATTTTCAATCTCCAGTACTCTGTATTTAATTTTTAAGCTCCAGTATTTTGTAATTCAATCTTCAGTTTCCAGTACTCTTGTTTTTCTTTCAATGTCCAGCATCCAGAACTCCGTATCAACCAATCCCCCATCAGCGCTGTGCGTGTCAGGGTTTCTCCATGTCCATCCTGTGCGTGCCGTCACAGCCGGCAGAGACGTGTTTCTCCAGGTTCTTGGCGGTGACGAATCCCTCGTGACACCTGCCGCACTCATTGCGTGCCTTGAGCAGGTGGATCTGCGACTTCATGTGGCGGTTGAGGTCCGACTGCGTCACGCCCTTGTAGTTACAAAGTCGGCAGCAATATTCGCGGATTCCTGGAGAGAAGACAAAGAGAGGAGTGTTTAAAGAAGACGTACAGAGGAGTGTTTAAAGCAAGAAGGCGAGGATGGTACACAGTGATATTTTTTTAGCATACATGAGCGTAGTTTAAACATCGAACGCAGAAGAAGAAGAAGAATGAGCGTAGTTTGACAATAGGGAGATTTAATAAACGAAACGTCGGGACGTTTCGTTTTGAAGTTGTGGTAAACGTCATCATTTCGGGGGTCTCTCGCTGGAAAGGTGAAGGTCAACTGAAACGGAACGTGGAACGTCAAAACGCAGTCACGTTTTCCACCCCCAAAAAACGAACAATATTTCGTCAACTTTTGTGAGTATTTTTGCACACTAACAGTTTTATTTGTTGGCCATTTTATGCATTGCTAGATTCATCAATCCTTTCACAGTCTTTCAGCGCTGAGAATGTGTTCATTGGAGGTAGACAACTGTTGTGAACTGAAATATTTTGAAGGGTGCTGATCCTGGTACATTTATCCAACTTCATGGTGAGAAAGCAAATGGCGAAGCAGAAGTAGGTCATCGCATCGAATTTTTATTCTGGCTTTGTATGTGATTTTGTATAAACAAAGTCTGTGTGATTTATTTGGACTGAAAATAATCAAAGTATGCCCGATTCTGGACCACCTCCTGGGTTTTTTTTTTCCATTCTGATCGAGGACAGACGTGATAATTTCACTTGAAGATTTATCGCCCTTCCTTCATTCCGAAACGAAACGTGAATACATCTAAATCTTGTCTGCGGCCTATGCCGTCTCGTTTCACGTTCCGTTTCGCGGGGTGACTCATTCACCAAACGAAACGAGCTGCAAAACGAAACGTGCTGTCTTTTAAATCTCCCTACTGATAATCAATTTACGTTTTTCTATGTTCCTGGAGTGTATGCATCACACACGTGCATACACATACACATACACATACACATACACACGCACACAATCATGCACACACTTTGTTCTTTTTATTGCATTTAGTCAAGTTTTGACTGAATGTTTTAACATAGAGGGGGAATCGAGACGAGGGTCGTGGTGTATGTGTGTGTGTCTGTCTGTCTGTCTGTGCGTGTGTGTGTGTAGAGCGATTCAGACCAAACTACTGGACCGATCTTTATGAAATTTGACAAGAGAGTTCCTGGGAATGATATCCCCGGATATTTTTTTTAATTTTTTTCGATAAATACTTTTAATGATGTCATATCCGGCTTCGACGAAGGCCGGACTTCGGTATTGCATTTCAGCTTGGTGGCTTAAAAATGAATTAATGACTTTGGTCATTAAAAATCTGAAAATTGTAATATTCATCCAAATTTACGTTCATCTTATTTTACATCATTTCCTGATTCAAAAAACATATAAATATGTTATATTTGGATTAAAAACAAGCTCTGAAAATTAAAAATATAAAAATTATGATCAAAATTAAATTTCCGAAATCGATTTAAAAACAATTTCATCTTATTCCTTGTCGGTTCCTGATTCCAAAAACATATAGATATGATATGTTTGAATTAAAAACACGCTCAGAAAGTTAAAACGAAGAGAGGTACAGAAAAGCGTGCTATGCAGCACAGCGAAACCACTACCGCGCTGAACAGGCTCGTCGGTTTCACTCCGTTTTGCACAAGCGGCGGACTACAGTCATTGTGAAAAAATGCAGTGCGTTCAGTTTCATTCTGTGAGTTCCACAGCTTGACTAAATGTAGTAATTTCGCCTTACGCGACCTGTTTACATTACTTTCTTTTCCTATCGCTTGGAAATTCAGGTTGCTTCCTCCCAGTGGAAAGCTAGCAGCAAGAGAGTGGTGCTACCCAGGTGTGTGTGTGTGTAGCTAGCAGCAAGAGAGTGGTGCTACCCGGGTGTGTGTGTGTGTAGCTAGCAGCAAGAGTGGTGCTACCCAGGTGTGTGTGCGTGTAGCTAGCAGCAAGAGAGTGGTGCTACCCGGATGTGTGTGTGTGTAGCTAGCAGCAAGAGAGTGATGCTACCCGGATGTGTGTGCGTGTAGCTAGCAGCAACAGAGTGGTGCTACCCAGGTGTGTGTGTGTGTAGCTAGCAGCAAGAGAGTGGTGCTACCCGGGTGTAGGTGTGTGTAGCTAGCAGCAACAGAGTGGTGCTACCCAGGTGTGTGTGTGTGTAGCTAGCAGCAACATAGTGGTGCTACCCAGGTGTGTGTGCGTGTAGCTAGCAGCAAGAGAGTGGTGCTACCCGGGTGTGTGTGTGTGTAGCTAACAGCAAGAGAGTGGTGCTACCCGGGTGTGTGTGCATGTAGCTAGCAGCAAGAGAGTGGTGCTACCCGGGTGTAGGTGTGTGTAGCTAGCAGCAACAGAGTGGTGCTACACGGGTGTGTGTGTGTGTGTAGCTAACAGCAAGAGAGTGGTGCTACCCGGGTGTGTGTGCGTGTAGCTAGCAGCAACAGAGTGGTGCTACCCGGGTGTGTGTGTGTGTGTAGCTAGCAGCAACAGAGTGGTGCTACCCGGGTGTGTGTGTGTGTGTAGCTAGCAGCAAGAGAGTGGTGCTACCCGGGTGTGTGTGTGTAGCTAGCAGTAAGAGAGTGGTGCTACCCAGGTGTGTGTGCGTGTAGCTAGCAGCAAGAGAGTGGTGCTACCCGGGTGAGTGTGTGTGTGTGTGTGTAGCTAGCAGCAAGAGAGTGGTGCTACCCGGGTGTGTGTGTGTGTAGCTAGCAGCAAGAGAATGGTGCTACCCAGGTGTGTGTGTGTGTAGCTAGCAGCAAGAGAGTGGTGCTACCCGGGTGTGTGTGTGTGTAGCTAGCAGCAAGAGAGTGGTGCTACCCAGGTGTGTGTGTGTGTAGCTAGCAGCAAGAGTGGTGCTACCCGGGTGTGTGTGCATGTAGCTAGCAGCAAGAGAGTGGTGCTACCCGGGTGTGTGTGCGTGTAGCTAGCAGCAAGAGAGTTGTGCTACCCAGGTGTGTATGCGTGTAGCTAGCAGCAAGAGAGTGGTGCTACCCAGGTGTGTGTGTGTGTAGCTAGCAGCAAGAGTGGTGCTACCCGGGTGTGTGTGTATGTAGCTAGCAGCAAGAGAGTGGTGCTACCTGGGTGTGTGTGCATGTAGCTAGCAGCAAGAGAGTGGTGCTACACGGGTGTGTGTGTGTGTAGCTAGCAGCAACAGAGTGGTGCTACCCAGGTGGGTGTGTGTGTAGCTAGCAGCAAGAGAGTGGTGCTACCCAGGTGTGTGTGTGTGTAGCTAGCAGCAACAGAGTGGTGCTACCCAGGTGTGTGTGTGTGTAGCTAGCAGTAAGAGAGTGGTGCTACCCAGGTGTGTGTGCGTGTAGCTAGCAGCAACAGAGTGGTGCTACCCGGATGTGTGTGCGTGTAGCTAGCAGCAACAGAGTGGTGCTACCCAGGTACTCGGTGTGTGTGCGTGTAGCTAGCAGCAACAGAGTGGTGCTACCCAGGTGTGTGTGCGTGTAGCTAGCAGCAAGAGAGTGGTGCTACCCGGGTGTGTGTGTGTGTAGCTAGCAGCAACAGAGTGGTGCTACCCAGGTGTGTGTGTGTGTAGCTAGCAGCAACAGAGTGGTGCTACCCAGGTGTGTGTGTGTGTAGCTAGCAGCAACAGAGTGGTGCTCCCCGGGTGTGTATGTGTGTAGCTAGCAGCACTCTCTTGCTGCTAGCTACACACACACACACCAGAGCTCTACCAACTGAGCTACCGCCCCCCCCCTACACACACCCTTCTTTCTCTCCACATAAGAGACAAGTTTTCCCTGATTTGGGTTATTTGCTGATAAGCGAGTCAAGCTCAAGCTTGTTGTGCAGACAAATCAACTAACGTGCTGTCCAAGTACAACACTATTTCAATCATCCTGATCAACATTTGAGAACTGTCTAGCGGTCTACCCTACAACAACAAAAATCGGACCAGATGTCAGGCATAAGAAGATTATGTGTAAATGCTGTTCTTAACTACAAGACTGCCGGTAAAAAATATTTAAAAAGTCTGATGAAAAATCCGAACATACAACTTACAAGCTAAAGCTGATTAAAAACTGAGAAAATGGTATTCCGGGGAGACAAGAATGTAGCTGTGAGCAAAAGGACACGGGTCAACTTTATGTGCAGACCCAGAGACGGAAGCCATGTCCCACCCCCGTGTCATCACAATGGCACGTAAAAGACCTTGGTCATTCTGCCATAAGTGCAGGTGGCTGAATACACCTAAACACGCAGACACCTGGGTAGCGCGACTCCTTTGCTGCTAGCTTTCCACTGGGAGGAAGCGACCCGAATTTCCCAGCGATGGGACAATAAAGTAATGAAAATGAAAAAATGAAAAATGAAAAAGGGCCATGTCATGTTTCCCTTACCAGAGTCTTGGAGAGACAATGTTTGGAGTGTGTATGGACATTGAAAGAGTAAATGCTGACAAATAACTTGACACATGCTCCTGTCCATGTGTTTCCGACACACCCCTCGCTTGTGATTGGCCCCTCCAATGTTTGTCCAGGTAAAAAACAAGGGCATTCACTCTTTCACAATCCATACAAACCTGATAAGAGTTACTTTTGGAATTTGTCTATTTTGCTTACCCTGATGCCGCATCATGTGGACCTTGAGCTGGCTGTTGGTTCTGGCGTAGTAATCACAGAAGTTGCACTTGTACGGCCGGATGTCTGACACACACACAACACTGACAGTTATATCTCTGACACACACACACACATTTACAGTTATACCTTTGACACACACACACACACACACACACACACACACACACACACACACACACACACACACAGTGACAGTTATACCTCTGACACACACACACACACAGTGACAGTTATATCTCTGACACACACACACACACACAGTGACAGTTATACCTCTGACACACACACACACACACACACACAGTGACAGTAATACCTCTGACACACACACACACACACACACAGTGACAGTTACATCTCTGACACACACACAGTGACAGTTATATCTCTGACACACACACATTGACAGTTATACCTCTGACACACACACACACACACACAGTGACAGTTATACCTCTGACACACACACACACACAGTGACAGTTATACCTCTGACACACACACACACACAGTGACAGTTATACCTCTGACAAACACACACACACACAGTGACAGTTATACCTCTGACACACACACACACACACACAGTGACAGTTATATCTCTGACACACACACACACAACACTGACAGTTATACCTCTGACACACACACACACACACACAAACACACTGACAGTAATACCTCTGAGACACACACACACACACACGCACAACACTGACAGTAATACCTCTGACACACACACACACACAGTTACAGTTACATGTATACCACACACACACACAGCACTGACAGTCATAACACCGACACACACACACAGTGACAGTTACACTACAAACTACACTAAGTCTACTACAAACAGACAGTATTGACAGAAGTTGCACCTGTCCCGCCGCATGACTGCACTGAGTTTTGGTAAAAACTTCCTGAAGTCGACTTCGGGCTCAAGTAAGGACCGCCTTACGGGGAACGGCACAATATTACTGTGCATGCGATCCATGAAAAAGGAAAAAAAAGTAACCACACATATTGAAGAGAGTGATTGCAGAACAACGTGACTACAGTACAAGAGAGGAACACCTCAGTCTTACCTTCGTGGAAGTCCATGTGCCGGTTGATGTCAGAGTAGGAGAGGAAGTCCTTGTGGCAAAAGATGCATCGAAACACGGTGCGCCCGTCAGGTAGAACTGTCGGCTTGCACAGCCGCTCTCGGTCCACTGGCTGGTTGACAACGTACAGCCTGCAACACACACAATGCTGTGTTACACACACATTTCTCTACAACACACACTCATCTGCGTTAATCCTTGACACACATTTTGGGTCAGCTAAGGCCAAAAAAAAAATAGGTCTGTTTACGGTAACCCGACCGACCCTATTTTTTTCGCGCGACCCTAGACTTTTTTTTGGCATTTGGGGGAGAAAAAAAAATAAATAAATAAAATCCCGACCTACCGACCCTATTTTTTGGGCCTATGTTACCGTAAACAGACCTTTTTTTTTTTTGCCTAATGAGTCTACTAAACGAAGCTCGCTGAACAAAACTTTGGCACTAAAATGTTGCTTAAAAGACTTGGCCAAGTCCACTAGAAGCTGAGTTAAGGACGGCCTTTAGTTCTCAATGTTTTTCACATTGACTAAGTCCACTAGAAGCTGAGTTAAGGACGGCCTTTAGTTCTCAATGTTTTTCACATTGACTAAGCAAGTTTGGGTTCTTCTACATTACAACTGACTTCTCTTCCACTTCTACTGGATACATCTTTGAATGAAGACAAATCGTTTTTACTGACACGGGCCCGAGTTACTTCAGACACTTCATGCAGTTCAAACAGTAAGAAGAAGATAATAAGGGGGTCAGTAGAGCAAGGCATTTAAAGGGGAATAAATCTGGCTTGAATTGATTAAAAAAGTACTTTTGAATGCATGGCGTTATTTCTCTTAGCACCTACCCTGCCAGAACCTTTTATTTCCAGCCAGAGCACTCTCTGTAAGTTTCTGATGCATAGCTTTAGAAAGCTTGCCATAAAGAAATTTCTCTTCACATTCTTAATTACCTCCTTTCTTTCTTTCTTTCTTTATTTGGTGTTTAACGTCGTTTTCAACCACGAAGGTTATATCGCGATGGGGAAAAGGGGGAGATGGGATATAGCCACTTGTCAATTGTTTCTTGTTCACAAAAGCACTAATCAAAAATTTGCTCCAGGGGCTTGCAACGTAGTACAATGTATTACCTTACTGGGAGAATGCAAGTTTCCAGTACAAAGGACTTAACATTTCTTACATACTGCTTGACTAAAATCTTTACAAAAATTGACTATATTCTATACAAGAAACACTTAACAAGGGTAAAAAGAGAAACAGAATCCGTTAGTCGCCTCTTACGACATGCTGGGGAGCATCAGGTAAATTCTTCCTCCTAACCCGCGGGGGGACTTAATTACCTCCAACCATCAACATACTCGAAATAATTTCAATTAACCTTGATCTTCCAGGTAAGACTCACTTAATTTCTAAATTAATAGACAATAAATAAAACCATATTGAAAGACAAAAGGCTAAATAATAGAACATGAAAACAACAACAGCAATAGACGATGTTCGGAAATAACTCTGTCAGGTTTGTATAGCTTGTGAAAAGAGTGAACACCCTTGCTTTCAGGGAGACAAATAATCTCCCCTGTTACTCCTTGTCCACATGTTTCTGACACACCCCTCGCTACTGATTGTCCACATGTTTCTGACACACCCCTCGCTACTGATTGTCCACATGTTTCTGACACACCCCTCGCTACCGATTGGCCCGTGGGTTGTTATACTCCTTGTCCACATGTTTCTGACACACCCCTCGCTACCGATTGGCCCGTGGGTTGTTTGTCTCCGTAAAAGCAAGGGTATTCACTCTTTCACGAACCATACAAACCCAGCAGAGTTATTTTTGGAATTCATCAAATAAAATGTAAGTCTAAAAATGAAAATAAAAAACCGAAGGTACACAACAACATGATCAGGCAGGCAGGGAGCACACAACACTGGTTAGAACTTTTTCCAGAAAAAAAAGAATTCCATGGCAACATGCCAAAAAGTCAAATGAACGAAACAGAAATGTCTGGAAACAAACAAGAAAGAAAACGCAAACTGAAGATTTTGTTTGTCAACAACCCTTGCATGCAGGCACACAGGGACGCTATGCAACTCAAATGACAACAACTTTTCACGGGAAATAACCATGCCACAACATCAAACATTCAAAGACCAAAAACACAGTTACTGAAACTTGCTGTCTACAAGAGTTACAACTGTTTTGTGCTTCTGTTTCAATGACTTCTACCAATTCTTGACATTCTTTTTGTTGTTGTTAAATTCCCCTCCACCCCCCACAAATCAAAACTGGGTCTAATTTTGAAATTCTTAGTGTATTTCTCTTCAAACCCCCCCCCCCCCCCCCCCCACTCAAACAATGAAGTTACAGAATTCTTTTATTATAGAAAAGATACAATTATTTGTTTGAATCAGCTGATCTTTCTCCAAATGATTACAATCCATGTCACTTAGTTTTGGGTATACTTAAAAGCGTACAAAAAAAAAGTCTCACTTTAAAATTGCGTTAGCGGTACAGTAAGTATTAATGCCAGTCGCTTGATATTTTTTTGAAGAAGAAAGAATAATTTGGAGATCTTTAACTCTGCATCACAAATCCCCCCTCCCACTTTTTCCTAAAAAAATTCAATTTTTTTCTTCTTTTTGCTGCTCTTACTTTCAAACGTCTCACTAATTTCAGACAATGGAAATTTCAAGTCTGCGATTATGTTTACAATTTTTGTTTTGTTTCACACTTTTTGACAGGGGAGAAAACCTGTTTAGCTGGCGATTCCTGCTCCGTAGTGATCACACTGTTGCCTCCCTTGGTGAGAGGGGAGGTAACAACCCTACCTGGAATGCGTGCGGGAAAGGGAGGTCACTTTGCGACCATCAGTAGTGGTGGCGTCTTTAAGGTCGTCGCTCGACAGGGTGTGCCACATGGGATTCAAACGCTTCCCGTTGGAGGGGGAGAGGTGAGGGGGGGAGGGGGACCTATCGCCGACCCTCGACCTCTGAGAAGCCTCCCAGAGAACCCTGGGATAGCCGAGCAGCTTGTCGGGATCTGACGTCAGGGGGGCGGCGGGGGAGGAAGACGCCACACTGCCGCTAGACATGGATAGGTCTTCCGCCTGATCTTCGTCCAGAGGGGAGTGGGGGGAGGGGTGGGAGTGGGGGGAGGGGTGGGAGGGGGGGTGAGACACAGAACCATGCAAACCAAACGAAGAACGGCCGGGCAAGCCCGGGAAGTTGCGTAGGTACCCCATGGCCTCGGAAGACGATGCCGCTGCCGCTGCCGCCGGGAATCCGTTGCCGGGGAAACGGTTGCCAAGGAGACCGGAGGGCATTTTGCTGAAAGCAGCGTGGAAGTTGTGAAGGTAGGTTGACTGCTGCGCTCTCAGCAGCTCCCTCTGGAACTCTTTGGTGATTTCGTCGCTCTCTGCTGGTGATTCCGTGGTGCGTTGAGGTGAGCTGGAACAACTCTGGGAGGCCGAGGATTGGTCTTGTTGTTCTACGTCAGATGACATCCCGCATTCTGCTGCTGCTGGTTGTGGTGGTTGTTGTGGTCGGTCTGCCGGTGGTTCAGGTGAGGAAGATGACGGAATGACGTGTGGTCTGTCCAAGTCGCGCACGGCTGATCTGAAGCGATGGGGAAGGGAAGCCTTGCGGCGAGATTTGGCTGGTGGGTTGTCCTTCCTGTACGGAATCAAATGCCTCTTTGGTGCGCTGCGAATTTCAGACTCGCTCAATTCTCCTTCCTGCACCTCTGACATTTCCTCCGCACCTTGGGGCGATTCCTCTTCTTCTTCGTCAAGGTCGGGGTCAGAGGGCATCACCACGGTGACATCTTCCTCAATACCTTCCTTTTCCAGCAGAGCTTTGGCGTCGAGAGAATTCAAGCCTTCCTGCTTGGCAGCGTCACCAGTGGAACTCTCAACTTCTTCATCCTCTCGAGATGCTTTCTCTTCAAGTTTCTGGTCACAAATCTGCGCAGCACTGAGTTCCTTCAGCCTGAGGAACTGACTGGAGTCCTGGGGGAGAACGGGCGGGGGTTGAAGCAGCAGGTCTTTGTTCACACCGTTCACTTTGGCTCCGCTCTTCATGGCCGCCTGGATGAGGTCTTGCCGTGTGTGGAACGCCATGTGACGATCCAACAGAAACTGGGTCATGTAGCACTTGCTACATTTGGGGCAGCGGTGAGAGCCTTTGCTGGGGTAGGGGGACGTTTCCATGGAATCTGGACCGTCCGTGAAACTGTCGTCAGGGAGGGGTTGGGGTTGGGCCGACGAGGTAGAAGCGTGGTTGTTGATCTCAGGTTCCTCCCTGTGGGAGGTATGGGGGGTGGACGTTAAGAGACTTTGACGTGACGTTTCTCCGTTGATGTGTGACGAGTGGTACTCCTTGTTGACGTGGTTGTCGTCGTTGTTGTTGAGGTCGTCGTAGCAAGGAGGACTCTTGCGCCCAGAATGGCAGTCCTGGGCGGCCAAATCCTCTTCTCTCTCCTCACCGTTAAACGCCGAGAAATTGTGGTTGTTGTTTTGAAGGTCAAGGTCACTCAAGGTGAAGCCGTGCTTGTGCAGGAAGTGGTCAGCCATTTGGGGCTGAGATTTGAAGGTGAGGCAGCACACGCGGCACTGGAACGCAGCGCTCTTCTCGCCCTCCAAGTGCATGGCCAGGTGGGAGAATGCAAAGAACATGGAGGCGCACACCTTGTCGCACAGGCAGCAGCGGAACACCTGCATGGCTTGACCGCTGGCCGAACACACGCCGTCCAGTTGTGTGAACAACACTGCCTCCTTCCTCACAGACATCTTGACCTTCCTCGTCGTCAACTCACCGCCCTCTGTTGACCCCTCCGTGGGCCAAAACTGAGGCAGTTCCACTTCAACGACGTTGGGGGCCGGAGTGCGTTCGTCCATCCAAGACCCTTCGCTGGCCAGGGAGGTTTGACGTGTGAGGCCTTGTTGGAAGTCGTGTGCGTATGAGGAGGAGGAACAGGAGGGGAGGGATGGGGGGAGAGGGAGAGAGGGGTGGTTGTTGTTGTTGTGGTTGTGGTGACGATGGTGGTGGTGGCGGTGGTGGTGGTGGGGGTGTGTCTCGCCCTCTGTGTCCTTGTGCTGTGGTCTGGAGTCAGAGTCTGCAACAAAGGGAAAGAACTTGGTCAGTGTGTGTGTGCAGAAGGTTGCTGTAATGTCTTGTATACATTCGTCTCCTTTGGGAAGCATGCTCAACCAAGTGATGGTTACACCCACCCCCCTTTGTAAATGGGGCTACATGTATAACCCTTTGACTCGCTTTGTTTGCTTCTTAGTGCTATGATTGCTTCTGTGTTACAGGTTCAACCATGGCATTTCTCTTCACATAGGCACACAAAAGCTCTTGAGGAATTTCCGTTCTCTGTACAGTACAACAACCCCAATACCCATCAATATTGCTTGTAATTCCAGTCTTTTTTTGCACACTAACAAGAAACTAAAAACTTTAATTTTTTTTCTGATCATCCTATGCTTGTGCTAGGACAAAGACATGCATCAAAACAAAGTCACCTCAATATTAAAAACAGAATTTTCCTTTGTCTGTCAATTCCCACAAGATACAACGATCCCAGGAGTCAAAGCACCCAACTCACCAGTCAAAGCACCCAACTCACCAGTCAAAGCACCCAACTCACCAGTCAAAGCACCCAACTCACCAGTCAAAGCACCCAACTCACCAGTCAAAGCACCCAACTCACCAGTCAAAGCACTCAACTCACCAGTCAAAGCACCCAACTCACCAGTCAAAGCACCCAACTCACCAGTCAAAGCACCCAACTCACCAGTCAAAGCACCCAACTCACCAGTCAAAGCACCCAACTCACCAGTCAAAGTACCCAACTCACCAGTCAAAGCACCCAACTCACCAGTCAAAGCACCCAACTCACCAGTCAAAGCACTCAACTCACCAGTCAAAGCACCCAACTCACCAGTCAAAGCACCCAACTCACCAGTCAAAGCACCCAACTCACCAGTCAAAGCACCCAACTCACCAGTCAAAGCACCCAACTCACCAGTCAAAGTACCCAACTCACCAGCAAAAGAAGAAGACGGCAGATCTTCACTGAAGTGTGACAGACCCCCGTGACTGCCGTCGTGGTCAAGCCGTGGTGACAAGCCATCCATGGCAGCAAGGCTACGCATGGCTGAGCGCGTCTTGAGGCGCAGGTAACGCTCCTCCAGGCCCTGGCTCAGCGGGATGTTCAGATTGTGTGTGGCCTTGAGGTGGTAGTTGAGACTGCCCAGCTGTTTGAAGCCCTTGTTACAGTTCTGTGAGTAAGGAATTGAAATAGTTTTAGCAACCTTGTTTCTCCTGTACAGGTCTTGTACTCTCAGTTGTTGGCCTGACAGATTACTCCAGAAAGCAGGAATTGCTTGAGTTCTTATTTTCTCAAAGAAAACAAGTCATGGTCAAGAAAATCACTTACCATGCACACTTTACACGTGTTTGCACGCATGCCTTGTTTTTGAGCGACAACCATCAAGAATCCAATCACAAACATGATCAAGGTAGTCATTTTTAAATAAATTATATGCTTAGTACGAGAAAACCACCAACAACAAAAAACACTCTGCCTTTGATAACATGAGTGGAGGCATTTTGAGCGTCATAAATCAGAGATGAGATTCCCTAAAAGTGTTTTGAGAGGAAATTATTTGGCGGGGGTATGGGGGCTGCTGAAGGCCCCCAGTGGGGTCCAGGGGCAACGCCCCTGTTGGGGGTCAGAAAGCCCCCTGAAGCTGAAAATTTTTTGACACTTTGACCATAAAAAAAGACTTGGAAATGAGTCCGAGCAGAAGAAGCATACAACATTTTGTCAGTCATATGTGCAAAATTTGGTTCCATTGGATGGAACCACAACAACTACTCTACCCCCCCCACCCCCCCCCCTCCGTCTCGGTCTCTACCTGACAAACGTGCGGCCGTTCCCCCGTGTGCACCATCAGATGGCGCTTCATGTCTGACGGCTTGCTGAACACTTTGTGGCAGTGGGGACAACTCCGTCGTGCCAGGTCCCCACAGTTCTCCTCCCCTTCCGCCTCCGAGTCCTCCAGGCTAGAGTTCAAGGTCGCCACATTGACCCCAAGGTCCTGGGTCACGTCAAGAGAGCTGGGACTTTTGGACTGGTCGTTGTGGTAACTGGGTGGGGAGGTGTTTGTGTGGTGAAACTCTTTGGCTGTGGACACATTCAGAGAGACGTTGTGAGAAGAAGAGAATATGATTTCAACATGAAAACTTGCAATATTAATTCCATCCTCTGTCTCAGAAAAGTACAAAGAGTCTAACATGCAATAAAATGGCCAATATGAAAATCGTAGTCTTGACACGGATAGCGGAATGGCGTATTTTTTGCAGAAAATCGTAATAAATTACGCCAAAATCGTAAGGATAAACAGGTCTGCGGGTGTCATTGTACAGCGGTTATCAACAGACATCAGTAAAAGAAAGGGTCTTAAAAAGGGCGGGGGGGGGGGGGGGGTTTCACAGTACTATAAAACAACCTACCATCCATGTCCGAGTGTTGTCCGTGCATTCCCTGGGCCATTCCCTGGGCCATCATGGTCTTCACGAAGTCCGGGACCATGGAGAAATCGGGGGTACCGGCCTGTCGTGCCATTCGTCTCGTCTCCAGCGTTTCTCTCAAGAGATGTGACGTGGCCGAGGAGACGGTGGAGGAGTTGGAGGCGGGGTCAAGGTCGCTTGGGACGAGCGGAGTGTGTGCGTGGTCGTCGAGCAGCTCGGGGTGGTTGGTGATCTGGTGACAGTGCAGGCTGCGCTTGGCTTTGTACGCCTTGTGACACACCTGCACAACATATCAACATAATAATGATGGTACTGCTATGCATGTAGGCTCTCTATCTCTCTGGTACACATGAGTAGCGCTGGGTGTGAGAGTGGCGCTAGGTGTGAGAGTGGCGCTGGGTGTGAGAGTGGCGCTAGGTGTGAGAGTGGCGCTGGGTGTGAGAGTGGCGCTGGGTGTGAGAGTGGCGCTGGGTGTGAGAGTAGCAAGCTTTGCTGGGTGTGAGAGTGGCGCTGGGTGTGAGAGTGGCAAGCTTCGCTGGGTGTGAGAGTGGCAAGCTTCGCTGGGTGTGAGAGTGGCGCTGGGTGTGAGAGTAGCGCTCGGTGTAAGAGTGGCGCTGGGTGTGAGAGTGGCGCTGGGTGTGAGAGTAGCAAGCTTCGCTGGGTGTGAGAGTGGCGCTGGGTGTGAGAGTAGCGCTGGGTGTGAGAGTAGCGCTGGGTGTAAGAGTGGCGCTGGGTGTGAGAGTGGCGCTGGGTGTGAGAGTGGCAAGCTTCGCTGGGTGTGAGAGTGGCGCTGGGTGTGAGAGTAGCGCTGGGTGTGAGAGTAGCGCTGGGTGTAAGAGTGGCGCTGGGTGTGAGAGTGGCGCTGGGTGTGAGAGTGGCAAGCTTCGCTGGGTGTGAGAGTGGCAAGCTTCGCTGGGTGTGAGAGTGGCGCTGGGTGTGAGAGTGGCGCTGGGTGTGAGAGTGGCAAGCTTCGCTGGGTGTGAGAGTGGCGCTGGGTGTGAGAGTGGCGCTGGGTGTGAGAGTAGCGCTGGGTGTAAGAGTGGCGCTGGGTGTGAGAGTGGCGCTGGGTGTGAGAGTGGCAAGCTTCGCTGGGTGTGAGAGTGGCGCTGGGTGTGAGAGTGGCGCTGGGTGTGAGAGTGGCGCTAGGTGTGAGAGTGGCGCTGGGTGTGAGAGTGGCGCTGGGTGTGAGAGTGGCGCTGGGTGTGAGAGTGGCAAGCTTCGCTGGGTGTGAGAGTGGCAAGCTTCGCTGGGTGTGAGAGTGGCGCTGGGTGTGAGAGTAGGGCTGGGTGTAAGAGTGGCGCTGGGTGTGAGAGTGGCGCTGGGTGTGAGAGTGGCGCTGGGTGTGAGAGTGGCGCTGGGTGTGAGCGTGGCAAGCTTCGCTGGGTGTGAGAGTAGCGCTGGGTGTAAGAGTGGCGCTGGGTGCGAGAGTGGCAAGCTTCGCTGGGTGTGAGAGTGGCAAGCTTCGCTGGGTGTGAGCGTGGCGCTGGGTGTAAGAGTGGCGCTGGGTGTGAGAGTGGCGCTGGGTGTGAGAGTGGCAAGCTTCGCTGGGTGTGAGAGTGGCAAGCTTCGCTGGGTGTAAGAGTAGCGCTGGGTGTAAGAGTGGCGCTGGGTGCGAGAGTGGCAAGCTTCGCTGGGTGTAAGAGTGGCGCTGGGTGTGAGAGTGGCAAGCTTCGCTGGGTGTGAGAGTGGCGCTGGGTGTAAGAGTGGCGCTGGGTGTGAGAGTAGCGCTGGGTGTGAGAGTGGCGCTGGGTGTGAGAGTAGCGCTGGGTGTGAGAGTGGCGCTGGGTGTGAGAGTGGCGCTGGGTGTGAGAGTAGCGCTGGGTGTAAGAGTGGCGCTGGGTGTGAGAGTGGCAAGCTTCGCTGGGTGTGAGAGTAGCGCTGGGTGTGAGAGTGGCGCTGGGTGTGAGAGTAGCGCTGGGTGTAAGAGTGGCGCCGGGTGTGAGAGTGGCGCTGGGTGTGAGAGTGGCAAGCTTCGCTGGGTGTGAGAGTGGCGCTGGGTGTGAGAGTGGCGCTGGGTGTGAGAGTGGCGCTGGGTGTGAGAGTGGCGCTGGGTGTGAGAGTGGCGCTGGGTGTGAGAGTGGCAAGCTTCTTGTTAACAGGATGGTATTTCTTTTTCTGTTTGGGTGTGAAGATGTTTGTTGATCACTGTGAAGGACAAATGGCTCTGTTCTCCCAGCTTTCATGTGTTGCTGAAGAAAATCAGATGGCTTGTGACTTATTTTTTTTAATATCTGCAGAGGCAGGTGTTTCCAGAAGGTCCTCAGTTGAGAAAGTGCATGGAATGTGCTCTATCCATTGCTCTATCCATTGCTCTATCCATTGCAAGTACATGAGCATTCAAAAAAAGATACAAAATAAAGAGCAGCAGCAGCAGCAACAGCAGCAGCAACAACTCCTCTTCTTCCCCTCCTTCCTTCCTTTTACTGTCTTTCTTTATATTGATTATGCAACGTTTATTACATTATTGATAGATTTGGTTTATTGAGACCAATTGTTCAGCCGTTACCGCCTTATGTTGTACTGTCATGCAGGAACACCACTATAAGCTTCTAGCTTGTTGCTGTTACCTGTGTATTTTGTATACATGTCATGATTGTAACTTTTGTTAAAATAAACTTATGTTTAAACCAATAGCAACAACAACAACAACAACAACAACAACAACAACAACAACAACAGAACAACAACACTTTCCACAGAATCATGAACAGACGACAACAAAAACAAGAGGGGAGAGAAAGAGAGCAGAAATCAAGTCCACACCTGACAGACAAAGGGGCGCTCCCCAGTGTGTTTCCTGACGTGTCGCTGCAGGGCCGCCGGTGTGGGTTTGACCACGCCGCAGTACTCGCACGTTCGGTGACTCATCTTTTTGCCGCTGCCCTTGCCAACGCACGCCCCAGACAACGAGGGTGGGTGCAGTCGGGAGCTGTGTCGCCGTGGTGACGCCTCCGCCGCCGCGAGGGTCAAGGCTGTTGCTATGGAGTTGTGGGACTTGGAGTAGTCGGGCGATTCTTTGGGGGGGCTGGAGAATGATGGAGGTCGACCTCGCTTCTTTGGAGGTCGGAGAATTTCACGTGCGCTGATGTTGGAGGATGCGTTGTGAGAAGCGGCTGTTCCTTCCCCCTCCCTCTGGTCCTTTGGTTTATTGTGAGAAGCGGCTGTTCCTTCCCCCTCCCTCTGGTCCTTTGGTTTATTGTGAGAAGCGGCTGTTCCTTCCCCCTCCCTCTGGTCCTTTGGTTTATTTTCACTTCTGCATTTCTCTCCCTTGTCGTCGTGGGGTGGGGAGGTGGTGGTGGTGGTGGTGGTGGTGGTTGTGGATAGTGGTGATGTGGTTTTGGATTCAGAGGTATCTGCAGTCAGCTTTTTTTTCTTGCTGTCTGTGTGTTCCTCATCCTCCGAGTCACCTTCACACACATCACAAACACCAATAGCATCAACACGTCATCAGTGCAAACAGTGTGTACACAACTTTATATGAGGTTAAGTCATGTGGTATCAGACGACTCCATCATAAATAAGAGCAACAGAATGGGAAAAGCGCATAGTGCTTTTAGTTATGCGCTATAGAAATCTCCTTAATAAATAAAAATAAATAAAAGAATAAACGAGAGAGTGCGAGAGAGAGAGAGAGAGAGAGAGAGAGAGAGAGAGAGAGAGAGAGAGAGAGAGAGAGAGAGAGAGAGAGAGAGAGAGAGAGAAAGGACACACAACTTAAAGTTAGATAAAAGTTGAACAAACAAAAAATCCCAATTCACCCAGACCAATAGTGTCTGTATTTCCCACCAAAAGCAGCCAGCACAATCTCCAGCTGAACATGCATGCACTTGTCTGCCTCCCTAACCTTCACCCATTGGGGTTGAATATTGGGCAAGGTACAGTGTTACCTGTTGTGATTGGCACCCCAAGGTATCTTACAAAATGCCGGCACACGTTTTACCTTGACTCTTTGTGGATGGCTAAGACACACACACACACCCATTCACACAATGCAGCACACACGTACTCTCTCTCTCTCTGTCTCTGTCTCTGTCTGTCTGTCTCTCTCTCTCTGTCTCTCTCTCTCTCTCCAAGGATGCAGTTATTCAAGATCCCATAGCTGAGTGTGAACTATGTGTGCAAGTGTACATACACCCTTTACAAGTTTACACAGTTTTGTCAGCGTGTGTGTGTGTGGGTGGGTGGGGGTGGGGGGGTTCGTCTTAACTTCTCTCTCTCTCCCTCGCTTCCTCCCCGTCCCTCTCTTGCTCTCTCTTTTTTTACACACACACACACACACACAGCCACGCACACACACACACACACACACAGCCACGCACACACACACACACACACAGCCACGCACACACACACACAGCCACGCACACACACACACACACACACACACAGCCACGCACACACGCACACACACACACACACACAGCCACGCACACACACACAAACCCACGGTCAAAGCACTGCGTGTGAAAATCCCCAAGCCCTCCAGACAGGTAGAGCTGTGCAACAGGTATTCCTCCCCAACTTTCAGCAACCTATGGGGTGAAAAGAGCGCGCGCTGTCAGCAGTTGTCTCGTGCTTCCACACCCACCCCGGGTCAGTAGAGAGAGAGGGCTGGGTGGGCTCCACCCCTTCCATTGACAAAGTCCCCCCCCCCCCCCTTTCCTGCTATTGATAATCTCACCGTGCATCCTTTCTCACTATCCTAGCTTTCCCTCCCTCTTCTCTGCAACAGGCGCTTTACTTGTCGACTGATATTGATATCTGTGTTGTTTGCTTGTTCATGTGCCTGTGAATCAGACTGACCTTATTTACAGCCACAATCCACTTACTGGGGTGGGAAATTCCCACAGTCAATCAAATAGAAAACAGAACGGTAAGAATCTGTGTGTGTGTGTGTGTGTCTCTCTGTGTGTGTGTGTGTGTCTGCATGTGTGTGTGTGTGTGTGTGTGTGTGTGTGTGTTTGTGCATGTGTGTGTATGTCTGTGTCTGTGTGAGATAGAGAGAGAGAGAGAGAAAGAGAGAGAGAGAGAGAGAAAGAGAGAGGGAGAGAGAGACGGAGAGAGAGGTAAGACATCTTATTGATTGAACACACAAGGTTCATTTTAACGGGATGTGTGTGTGTGTGTGTGTGTGTGGGGGGATCAGTAATACATGCCGTATGTTTGTATTCATGGACATCGCAAAGTTATCTATATTTTTCCCTAACATACACACGCACGCACGCTCTCTCTCTCTCTCTCTCT